>NC_143577.1:11305995-11459984 GCF_048544385.1 Mastigoproctus giganteus
ACTCAGTGTCTGATATCCCTATCTGCATTAGATGACTTCACCATTACTTCATATTCATCAAATTTATTTACTATACTCAAAGCATTTATGTACAAGCAAGCAAGCAAATATACTTGAGCCTGATTTTGCTCTTACTTATCCTAATGGGGGCTTTTTGGCATGAAAAAAAGTTAATTATTTCCCCACCCATTATTTTCCAGGATTATGGATATCATAAAAGAAGCAGCCACAGATAGAGGCAATTTCACCTATATTTGTGACTGACATGGAACCATTGCATATATATTCCCCCAAACAGTTTTCCACCCCACCTGACTGCCTTGACAGCAGCCAATATTCGTGAATCCCTTCTATATAAGCGTATTCCATTCATGTAAATACGGACTCTCCTGTTACAAGTACATGCTAGATGGAGTTTTTGCATGATGATACTCTTCGTTGCTTGTGCTCATCCATGAAGCTGTGCAGCACAAATTTTGCTTTGCACAGACCTTTCTTTTCGCCTTAATCTTCATGCAGAATTTGACGAATTGTCTCCTTATTCATACTCAGTTCATCAGCCATCATTCTGAGGTCAAACAAATTTCTCTTGCCACAATTTCCCAAAATTTTGCAACACTGTCCTCATTTCAAGTCTGAGATCAAACAAATTTCTCTTGCCACAATTTCCCAAAATTTTGCAACACTGTCCTCATTTCAAGAAGTTGATGCATGTCCACTTCTTACGTCATTGTGAACATCCTCATGTCGGTATTTAGCATTAGCATTAGCATTAGTAGAGGCATTTGATGCAAGAAAGCAAGCTTATGCAGCATCAGCCAAAAAAAAAAAAAAAAAAAAAAAAGTAACATAAATAAATAAAAATAACCACTTCCACTTCACCCCTCTGTTCGTTCGAAATACCTGTCCAGCTGAGCCTTAAACTTATTTAGGCTATCAACTTCCACGACAAGGGATGGAAGTCTGTTCCACCCACCAACCATCCGCTGGCTAAAGGCAAATTTCCGCACATCTATCCTACATCTGTCTTTCCTCAATTTGAATTTATGCCCTCTCAGGTGATTTTTCTGAGCTAGAGGAAGAATCCCATCAGCATTGAGCATGCTCAAACCATTCAAGGCTTTGTACACCTCTATCAGATCACCCCGCTGGTGCCTAGTTTCCAGACACTGTAATTTGCAAAACTTAAGCCTTTCTTCGTAAGAGAACCCCTTTGTCCCATTCACCAATCTAGTTGCCCTTCTCTGTACTCGTTCCAGCAGCTCTACATCCTTCCTGAAATGAGGCCTCCAGGCCTGTATACAGTACTCTAGGTGTGGCCTGACCATTGCCTTATACAAGGGAATAATCACCTCCTTATCCCTGCTAGAAAAATTCCTATATATCATTGACAATACACCATGAGCTACTCTTGCAGCTCGTCTGCACTGCTCAGAGAACTTCATATCTGCCTGCACCACCACCCCCAGGTCCCTTTCATTCTCTACCACTGTCAGTGTAGTATCACAGAGTTGATACGTTGCTCTGGGGTTGCTGTTTCCCATATGTAGTACTTTACATTTTGAGCCGCTTAATGCTAATAATGAAACTGGTTCTTACTTGCAAGCTGTCAGTCTCTGTACCACTATCTCTTGGAAGAAGTTTGAACTATTAGAATGAGCAGCAGCCTGGAAAACAGAATGCAAGGATATTTTTCAGAGACTGCTGGGAGTCATTGTGGTACAAGTAAACACATGGGTTGTGTTAGGGTAGCTAAGAATAAGAACAGGTGCATGCATACTTGCGTGTACACCAATGTTAGGAGTTTAGTAAATAAATTTGAGGTATTGCTCAAAACATCAAAGGCAGATATTGTTGAGATATCAGAGACGTGGTGTCACACAGATATAAGAAATGCAGAACTGGAATTTGGGGAGTACAATGTCTACAGAAAGGATAGACAGGATAGGAAGGGAGGAGGGGTTATGCTATTAGTTAAGAAACACAAAATCCTAGGAAGTGAAGCCAGTCGACATCGCTGAACAGTGCAGTGTCAAGTCAGTTTGCTGTGATATAAGCATTGGGACATCAAAATTGAGAGTAGGAGTGTGCTATAGGCCTAATGACTCTCATGAGTATAATAAGAAACTGTACAGGGAAATAGAGTGGGCCAGTAAATCAGAGAGTGTTATAATGGGGGATTTTAATTTTGCAGATATTGACTAGAATTTGTGGGTTGGTCACTCACACACTAGCAAGGCTTTTGTGGATTTATTGGATGATTGTCTTCTACATCAGCATGTTCAGGAGGCAAGTAGAGGAAGTAATACTCTTGATCTGATTATCAGTAGTGATTCTTCGTGCATTAAGAATCTGCAGATAAAGGAACCACTAGGTGACAGTGATCACAGTGTGCTGAAGTGGGATTTACTCAAAGAGGAAACTACCATCAGCGGTAAAGGGAAGGGCTTTTGCTTTCATAAAGGCGACTACGATGGTCTGAGACAGTATTTAAATTCTATACGGTGGGACCAACTGACGATGTTACCAGCAGCAAATTCAAAATGGGAAGCATTCAAAGAACTTATCTTGGAATGCTACTAGGCTTTACATACCAACTAAGAAATATTGTTCAAGGTTTAGGCCTAATTGGATGTCAGATGAACTAATGAGGCATATGGCAGAAAAGAAACATGCATGGGATACATATAAATTAACACGTGACACAGAAGCCTATGACAGATACAAGTTGATCTGTAACCAAGTTACAAAGGAGGTTAGGCAGGTGAAGGCAGATTACGAGAAATCTTTGGCAAAGGATGCAAAGAAAAACAGCAAAGAGTTTACATATGTAAACTCTAGAAGGAAGGGGATGAATCAGATTGGTCCACTTGATATTGATGGTTCAACTGTTGATGATCCTGTTCAGGTAGCTAACAAACTAAATGAATATTTTGCATCGACATTCAAGCATGAGGAGTTATTCAGCGAGGGGAATGCCAGAGGTGTATTTAACTCTGGCAGTAAGCTAGATAATCTTGTAATAACTGAGAGTAAAGTGGAGGAGAAATTGTTGAATATAAACACAAAAAAGGCACCTGAGGTGGATGGGATCTATTCAGTTATATTAAAGGAGGCAGCAAAGGAAGTAAACAAAGCCATTGCCATAATTATGAGAGCTTCTTTGGACTCGGGAGTACCCATAGACTGGAGATGTACAAATGTGACCCCAATTCACGAAGGAGGATCAAAGGCTGACACAAGTAATTATAGACCTGTGAGTTTAACTTCTGTTCCAGGAAAATTAATGGAAGCCCTGGTTAAAGAAGCACTGCAGGATCATCTAGACAAGACTTCACTTATAGCCTGGACACAGCATGGTTTTGTTAAGGGAAAGTCTTGCCTGACCAATTTGATTGGATACTATGATGCAGTCACAAAAGAACTGGATGCAGGGAATAACTTTGATATTATATATTTGGATGTTAGAAAGGCTTTTGGTACTGTTGCACATGGAAGACTGCTGCAAAAATTGGTGTAGTGTGGCACTGGAGGCAAATTGCTGCTATGGATAAAGGGATGGTTGAGGGGGGAGAAGAGGGAGAGAGTGGTAATCAATGGACACTGCTCATCATTGACTAATGTTATTAGTGGAGTCCCTCAGGGTTCAGTGTTGGGTCCATTATTGTTTTCTGCATTTATAAATGATATTTATGATGGTTAATCAAGCTTAATGTCCAAGTTTGCAGACGATACAAAGGTTGGCAGGGTAGTTAAGAACACTACTGACACGCTATCTGCTGCAACAGGATCTGGAAAGGTTGAGCAGATGGGCTGAGAGGTGGCAAATGAAGTTTAACATTGACAAATGGAAAGTACTACATATGGGAAATAGCAACCCCAGAACAACATATCAACTCTGTGGTACTACATTGACAGTGGTTGAGAATGAAAAGGACCTGGGGGTTATGGTTATTGTGCAGGCAGATATGAAGTTCTCTGAGCAGTGCAGACGGGCTGCAAGTGTAGATCATGGTGTATTGTCAATGATATACAGGAATTTTTCTAGCAGGGATAAGGAGGTGATTATTCCCGTGTATAAGGCAATGGTCAGGCACATCTAGAGTACGGTATACATGTCTGGAGGCCTCATTTCAAGAAGGACGTAGAGCTGCTGGAACGAGTACAGAGAAGGGCAACAAGATTAGTGAATGGAACAAAGGGTTGCTCTTATGAAGAAAGGCTTAAGTTTTGCAAATTACAGTGTCTGGAGACTAGGCACCGACAAGGTGATCTGATAGAGATGTATAAAGCCTTGAATGGTTTGAGCATGCTCAATGCCAATGGAATTCTTCCTCTTGCTCAGAATAATCACCTGAGAGGGCATAAATTCAGATTGGGGAAAGACAGATGTAGGATAGATGTGTGGAAATTTGCCTTTAGCCAGCAGGTAGTTGGTTGGTTGGTGGGACAGACTTCCATCCCTTGTTGTGGAAGTTGATAGCCTAAATAAATTTAAGGCTCAACTGGATAGATATTTCGAACGAATGGAGGGGTGAAATGGAAGTGTTTTTTTTTTTTGGCTGATGCTGCATGAGCTTGCTTTCTTGCATCATATGCCTCTACTAATGCTAATTACAGCATACCACTTCTGTTTATTTTCAAACCCATTGAACATGACCACAGCAGCACCAGTATGGGTATTTTATTGCTACCACACACACACACACACACACACACACACACACACACACACACACACACACACACACACACACACACACACACACACACACACACACACACACACAGTGCTACCCAAATGTTCCCAAAATTTGAATGTTGTGTGGGAACTATGTCTAGTATGGACAATCATCCCAAGGTAAGAGTCCATCTTTGCCCTGACCAAAGAAAGCCTAACAAGTGTGTAGCAATGTGAAGTCCATGATGACCTGTTTTTTGGACATTGACATCCATAAGGAATTCAGTCCCTCCTAGCTAGACCATCAACACAAAGTTCTACTACGACATACTGAGGGAGTTCAGGGAAGCCATCAGGAGCAAACGTTCAGAGAAGTGGCACACAAAGAACTGGGTCCTTCATCGTGATAACATGCTGGTCCACACGTCTCTCACTGTGGTACAGTTTTTGGCATTCAACAACATTACAATCGTCTCCCCCCCCTTATTCTCCAGACTTAGCCCCCCTGCAACTTTTTCCTCTTCCTAAGAATGAAAATCAAGCTGAAGTGTTGAAGATTTGACACCGTAGAGGATATCCAAACCAAATCGCAGGTGGTACTGAATACTATGACAAAGGACTTTCTGGACACATTCAAATCATGGTAGAAGTACTGGGATCAGTGTTTATGCTCTCAAGGGGACTACTTCAAAGGTGACAGTTGCAAATAAAACCCAGGGAGAGTAATTTATTTTATAAATACATTTTGGGAACTTTTGGGTAGCACCTCGTATGTATATGTAATATACACACAGACAGAGAGAGAGAGAGAGAATTAGTTGTATAGTGCAAGGAAGTACTGTGCTTTTGCTGGACCGGCCAAAAAATAAAAAAATAAATAAACCACCTCTTTGACTTCCTTCTCACATTAGTATCTATCAAAGTGAACTCAGAATTTCCCCCAAGCCTAAACCAACCCATAGGAGACAACTTATTCCAATAATTAACTTGCTGACTAAAAGAAAACTTCCTGCAATATAGTCTAAACCTCTCCTTTCATAATTTGAATTTATGGCCCCTATTTCTTTAATCATTTATAAAAGTGAAAATTTCACTCTTATTTTTACCTTCACATATCAGGCATTAGACCTCAATAAAAATTTCCTCTAAAATGTCTTGTTTCCAAGTTCTGTAGCCCATATATTCAGTCTTTCCTCATATAGGTGCCCTTTTGCTGATCTTATCAGGTGTGTTGCTCATCTTTGGACCCTTTCAAGAAGCTCAATGTCTTTTGTTTAGGTCCAGTCTTCATACCCAAAGACACTATTCCAAGTGTTGTTTTACACAGTTGTATTATGACCTCCCTATTTCGGAAAGCAAATATTCAATAGACACATGGTGTCCATTGGTGTCCATCATCAATGAGACACCATGGACACATGGTGTCCTACTGATGACTGCTGCCTGTCTACTGTGTTCGGAGAACGTAATGTCTGATGTCCTAACTCCCAAATCTTTCTTTCCTACAGTTTTTAGTTCAACCCAACCAAGCGTGTAAGTTATTTTAGGGTTGTTATTACCCAAGTACAAGACCTTGCATTGTGCTGCATTATAAGACAGCTGCCACCTTTCTCACCATCTCTGAAGTATAAGACTATCTAAGTCATTTCAAAGAATCTGTGCTTGGTGATGATTAACCACTACCGATATTAATATCATCTGCAAATTTTGACATCATGTCCTCTGCCTCCTACAATCCATCTAAGTATTTTCTCTACAATTCCACAGGTGAGCGAGGCCTGGATGATTTCCTTTGCCATTCAGATGGGAAAGAGACAGTACAACTCTAATTGGTTACGTTTTTTTAACCCATAAATAGGAGAGACTGCATTACTAGGACAAGACATAACTCATGTATGGATATTTATTCATGTAAAAGTTAACTTGGTGTATTTTTATATCTCAATTCCAACCATAATAATCAATCTAAATTCAAAATGAAAGTATAATTTTTGTTATTGTATGTTAATCAAGTTGCTTTTATGATATTCTTATATACAGGGATTGACAAACATGGTTGCCACTCAGTCTCTTGGCTATCAGATGAATCTACAAGTTATTTGTTTTATAACTGACATGGTCATCAGTATCTTGAAAGGACTGACATATTTTTCCACAAAAGTACAACACTGTACAATGAACTTTTAATGAGGATGGCATTATTTTATGGAATGAATTTTACTGGCTGAAGTAAAAAACAATAACAGCCCAATTAATCAATCCATCTTTTGTTAGGATAGTAAGAAAATCAGTTACTTGGAGAGCATTTTGTAATTATCTTCTTATTGAATACTGCTTGTTGTTGTTATGGAGGTTTAATGGCATATAAGTTGCTATGGCTATAATGTGCCTATTCATTTTATTATATAGAAAGAGATGAGAAATTTCCGTAAAGTCAGAAAAAATTCTGAAATCAGAAATGACTAAAAAGTCTAGTTTGCCCAAGGAAGTTAAAAAATTCAGAAATTTGATTTGTCATCAATGAGATTTTCAAGAGTTATTGGTTTACAAAGATTAACCAGTGATAGCAAAATTCTATCTTGTTTTTAATAGGGATAGTCAATGAGAATATGCTTAACAGTCAGATTGATAGAACAGTGTAGACACAGTTCTTGCTCTTGAAAGCACTACTTCTCATCTTGATGTACGGACAATGGAGTGCCAAATTTTCAGATGCTGTTTAAACTGAAAGAGTTTATTATTAGTCTGAGAGTGCCAGAGTGTTGTCCATTCTAATAGGCATGCAACATGAATGGTTAGTGCATAATCTGATGCTGGAACAGGGATATTGATTAAATCTAAGATAGTTGGATTTTTCGCAGCTTTATCAGCCAGTTCATTGCCTAAAATAATGAAATATGCTGGAATCCAACAAAAAAAGTGACCAGTTAGTAGTAGCAATAGTAGTAGTAATGGAGGCATGTGATGCAAAGTGCAAGCGTATGTAGCATAAGCCAAAAAAAAAAAAAAAAACTCAAATTTCACACATCCATTCCCTCTAAAAGTTTGTCTAATTCCTCCTTGGCACCTCCGTAGCCAGATGGGCAGGAGCAGCAGTGCGTAGCACACGCTTCTTGATTAGACCGTGGTTCAAGCCCATGATCCACCAAATACGGAGGAGGCGGAAAGGTCAGGGAATGATCACCGCATATCCCCGGAGTAATATGGCCTTAGTTGCTAATGCTCCTAAAAAAAAAACCAAATAACAATAAGTTCCTCCTTGAATTTATTTAAGCTATCAACTTCCACAAAGACAGATGGAAGCTTGTTCCAGCAATTAACCACCTGCTGGCTAAAGGCAAATTTCCACACATCTATTCTACAACTCTTCCCTCAATTTGAATTTATGCCACCTCAGGTTCGTAATCTGAGCAAGTGGAAAAAATCCCATCAGAATTCAGCATGCTCAAACCATTCAAGGCCTTATACACCTCAATCAGATCACCTCACAGGTGCCTAGTCTCTAGCCGCTGCAATTTGCAGAACTCAAGCCTTTAAAAAGTTGATGGCATTCTTCAATTTGTAGTAATAATCTTCTGATTTCATCTAGAACGGGGTGAACTTTATCTGAGGAATTACATAATGCCATGGTTGAGCTGAGGGAATCAATGTAAATAAGATTTTAAGGAAAAGTCAGAATAGAGATTTTCTAAAGCTAGTTCGATTGCATATAATTCAGCTGAGAAGATACTGAATTCGGATGGAAAGGTTGCTGAAATAATGGTACTTGAGAACACTGCAGCTGCTCCAACATTTGAATTAGATTTAGAGCCATCTGTATAAATTGGAGAAAAATAAATATATCTTTGAATTAATACTGAAAACTCTGTTCTAATTTGATAAGGGAAAAATAAATAACTGAAGATTCTTCAATTATTTATTTTGAATTGAATACTATAATAGTATATGGAATAGTATGTTTTCTTCCATGAAAAGATTATATTATTCATCTTATGGAGTTCTGTTCACATGCACAATTGCTATAAGTCAGATGGTGTAAGCTTAACTTGGGGAATGACAGAAATATAATATCTAATGCGCCTTTGTTCCCAGTTGTTTTGTGCTATTAAGTTAAGATGATTATATATCATATAGATAAAAAGTAATCAAATAAATTTAAAAGATTTTAATTTTCACATAGTTAATTTATCAATGGACTGTCCAGTGTCATAGTGTGGGAATTATTTATATCAGCTGCTTTAGGAAGTTGGCATTACATGAAATTAATGTTAACAAGCAAGGTAAACACTGATATTTTTGCCTCATTATGTGACTAAAGTTTATTTCTAGCAAGGTTAAGGAGGTGATTCTCCCCTTGTATAAGGCAAGAGTCAGGCCACACCTTGAGTACTGTATACTGGTCTGGAGGTATCATTTTAAGAACGATGTAGAGCTGTTGGAATGAGTACAGAGAAGGGCAACAAGATTAGTGAATGGAACAAAGGGTTGCTCTTATGAAGAAAGGTTTAAGTTTTGCAAATTACAGTGTCTGGAGACTAGGCACCTGCAAGGTGATCTGATTGAGGTGTATAAAGCCTTGAATGGTTTGAGCATGCTCAATGCTGATGGAATTTTTCCTCTTGCTCAGAATAATCACCTGAGAGGACATAAATTCAAATTGAGGAAAGATGGTTGTAGGAAAGATGTGCGGAAGTTTTCCTTTAGCCAGCGGGTGGTTGATTGCTGGAACAAACTTCCATCTGTCAGTGTAGAAGTTGATAGCTTAAATAGATTCAAGGCAGAACTTGACAAACATTTGGAGAGAGTGGATGAGTGAAATAAGGGTTTTTTTTTTGGCTGATGCTATATAAGCTTGCTTTCTTGCATCATGTGCCTTTGCTAATGCTAATGGCATAATTTTATGTTTTGTAAGTCCCAACACCAGGCTGGTATTTAATTTTTGGTAGCAGTGACTATCTTGAACAAATTTGTTGAGGTCTGCTCTGCTTATACACATGCAATAAAGGTATATTGCCTTAAAAAGTATTATTATACGAATTTTCAGTTCAATATCACTAAACTGAGAGATTGTCTATTTTCTGTATTTGATCCTGACACACTAAGTTTTAAATTCATGTTTGCATCAGGTTTTAAATAAACATCTATGCAGTATTTAGAAATGTAGTTTGCATGCATGGAGGTGCTTTGAAACTTATACATAAGAGTATACAGTAATAAATCAATAATAATTTACATATACCTGGAAGATTATTGATGTAGCATCCATCAACTAGAAGATGGCCATCTTGGGGATCACAAAGAGGAGGAAGTGGCCCCGCAAAGGTCATACTGGCCCGTACATACCTCCACAGGCCACCTATGTTTGGGAGTAACCAACAAATAGGGACAGTTGAGTTTCAAATAATGAAAAAAATATAAATAATCTGAAAAACACTGACCTGGTAAGTTGTTGACATAACCACCATCAAGTAGGAGGTGTCCATCAACTGGATCACAAAGAGGAGGCATATATCCTGATAATGACATGCTGGAGCGGATGTAACGCCATAGTGACCCTGTAAATTATATAAGTTACCAAGCAAGTCACTGGCTGAGTGTTCTTAGCAAAACTAAAATGGTGCAGTTTTTTTTTTTTTTTTTTAACAGAAAACCTAAATCAGAAATGAAAAGTATAATTACTGCCTTTAGCAGCAGGAATTAACTTTCCAGTACACATTCTAAGGAAATGTCAATTATGAGAAAGATAAACTATGAAGCAAAACAAATTAAAAGGTTGTAAAACTGAACATAATTAGCAGATGAATAAAAATTAATCATTCTACTTACAGTAACAATATTTCAATTTTAAGTTTAGTGGTCCTAATGAGTTCAAGAAAAATGTTTTAAAAATGAGTAATCCAATGCTGCTCTCCTAGTGTCAGCAATACTAACATTAGAAGAGTTGCTGACAACCAAGCAAGTCGAAATTTCTGTTAACAGTCATGAAAGTTAAAATGTCTGTGCGCTGTACTTAAAACTACTTAACACACAAGGCACCATGGAAATGAAACTGGATCCTTTCTTTAAATTTATTCATTAAACAGTTAATTGATTTCACGTTTTCCTTTTAATAGCTTATGTGATACTAATTATACATTTCCATTTCAATTACAGCCACTCCCCGTTTAACGTAAGGGTTGCGTTCTGCGGACCTCTACGTAAGTTTGATTCCCCATGCTTGTGCAGCACTCGCAACTGTGCTCACTGAATTCATTGAATCAAAAAAAGAAATGTTCAACGAACATGTGAATAGAATTATTTATTGTATTTATTTAATTTTTTATCTCACGTGCAGTAAAAATTACAAAAGTGTGCAATTCAAAAAATTTCAAAATTATAAAATTACAAAAAAAGAGAAAAGATAAGCATAACGTCAGTAAGGTTTCTCTCGAGCATCGTTGCCAGGACCGACATCTTCAGCTAATAAGAACGCCGTTGTGGAGATTTAAAAGGGGTCGGCCGCTCAACCTTACAAAAGAACATATTAACGGATGACTGGATGGTGGCTTTTTTCTTTTCATCGTAAATTTGTTTGTAGCAAGCAAGCATATCATTGACCCCTCTGTTAACTTTTAAAAATCATTCACTGTCAGGATCCATCTTTTCAAACCTCGCCATTGCCATCTCTCTGGTGATGAAGTGTCTCGCCTCCTCATTTGGTTCATCTTAAGCTTTTTCAGCATTTTCTTCTTTCACTATCACTGCCTGCAAGTAAATAAGTTCTTCATTATATAATTCCTTCTCTTCTTCTTCCTCTATTAACTCTTCCACGTCTTTGGCAACAACCTCCAACTGAAGCAGCTCTGCAACCTTTACAAGCTTATCTGTAACCTCTTCATATGATTCGTACTTTTCACACTCTTTGAAGCCTTTTACATGCTGTGGGCATATTTTCTTTCATGCACCATTTAAACAACTTTTAGTAATTTCTGCCCAGGCTTTATTAATGTTTAAGATGGCGTGGTAAATATTGTAAGATTTCCAAAAGTCTCTTAAATGTAAAATTTTTCTCACCGTCTACTACAGACAATGCCTGAGCAAATGATGTGCGTAAATACTATGCTTTTAAATTTGAAATAACACCCTGATCCATAGGTTGGATGAGTGAAGTTGTGTACGGTGGTAGAAATATGTCTCTCATGTTTGAACTGAAATCATCTACATGCGTAGAATGTCCAGGGGCACATTATCTAATAGAAGCAAAATCTTGAAAGGAATGTCATTGTCTTTACAATATTTTTCAACCACGGGAATGAAGCAGCATTTAAAACAATCCTCAAAGAGGATTGTTTTAAATGCTGCTTCATTCCCGTGGTTGATGTCCCTTAAAATAGTATTCACTGTTGAAGCAGCGAGACCTAATTCCATGCAACAGATGACAAACTTTGTCCTGCTTCATACATCTTAATTAATCTTCATTTCTAAATCAAAGAGAGATAGTTATCCACGCTCTCTAGTTTGATCGGAAATGCACAGATAGCATGGTTTTATTGATGCCCTTAAATGCACAAGGATTTCCAGAATGGTACACAAGCAGTGGTATTAATCTGTAATCTCCCACTGCATTAGCCCCAAGCAAGAATGTGGCCCTATCTTTTGAAGCCTTGTCTTGTTTTGAAACCTGGCATTGTCTTTTCCTCTTTGGCAATGTATGTTCGATCTGGCATTTTTTCCAATACAGAGCAGTCTCGCACCAACATTAAAAATTTGCTGCGTTGAATAGCCACCTTCATCAATTTTTTCCACCACCACAATTTCTCTGCAGCTACAGAATCGGCACTGGTGATTTCACCGTATACTTTAATGTTTTGGAAACCAGAGTGATATTTGAACCTATTAAACCATCTGTTGCTTGCCACGAACTTGGCTTGGGGTTTGCTGTACTTATCCTTAATATCTTCATAAATACTTCTTGCTTTTGCTTGAATGGTCATTGGACTCAGTGGCACTTGCTTCTGAATCTGATTTTCCATCCATATTATTAATAGCTTTTCCCTCTTCGTAGCACCTGAACGCTGTTTTGTGACCTGTTGATCTTAATTGCATTGATCCTTTTATACGCGCACTGTCCCTTAAAATAGTATTCACTGTTGAAGCAGCGAGACCTAATTCCATGCAACAGATGACAAACTTTGTCCTGCTTCATACATCTTAATTAATCTTCATTTCTAAATCAAATTGTTTTGTTTCCTAGCACCGCCAGCAATTGCACTTTCCGTTGGTCCCTTTCCCTTCACCGTTGTAATAAGTAAATAGGAATGAAGAGAAGATTCTGAAAATTTGTTTTTTTATATGATTGAAGATTTCAGTGAAGGGGAAACTCATTTCACCATAATACCGTAACAAAAAAACCCACAGAATTCCAGTTATCAGAATTATCGCAAATGCAATAAGATTGAGTTTACTATCCGTTTATAATAGATTGCACTAACAGAAAGTCCCAATGAACCGGAAAGTGCAAATTGTTTTTATTGTTTTTTGGTCGTGACCTCCAGAAATGTGCTTTAGAAAAATATCGCAAAGGCGTTCAAAATTGATTCTTATAACGGAACATATGATAATGATGAAAGTGTAGTGCAATTTCCTTTATAAAAAGGACTTTTTAGAGAGATAAATAGCTTAGTTATATAGTGAAAATATCAACTTCTTGGAATGAATTACAGAAAAAAAAAAAAAAAAAAAAAAATTGTGTGATTGGGTTCACATTGTGATATTTTCACAATACTTCCATGTATTCCTATGGGATGCAAAATAGATTTCCACCATTTTATTTAAGTTTGGCCAGGAAAAACTTACATAAAGTCAAATTTGCATAAGTCAAGTATTACTTAAGTCGGGGAGTTCCTGTATATATTTATTTCTCATGGCTTCTCTTACAAATAAAATAAAATCTATACAAAATATGATTATTACTGTTAGCCAAAGTTTGCGTGTATCAACAAAAATGGTAGTTTTTGACATTTTTGGTGGACTTTGTTATTACAAATCCCAAAAATTTTGGTCCATTGAACTTTGTATTAATAACATTTTACTGTAACCCCTTTTACTGTAGCTAGCAAAAAAGAGGTTAATTTCTGCTTATTACAACAATGACAATAACCATAATATTATTTATATTAATCTAGCCATGAAGCATTAAAATATTGCCAATTAACTCACAAATTTTTCAAGGAAATTATTTGTTTGGGCCTGGAGTGATAATTTTCCACTACAGTACTAGCACACTGTTATAGCATGTGCCACAGATGTTAAGCAAAGCACAAAACTTTAGCTCCATTTTTGATTTAATACTGTAGTAATTAACATGCAGAAAGTTTCCAGTAGAAATTGCTGTAGCTGTCTAATATTAGCCATCTCATATTTAAAAGAGAGAATTTGTTTTCATTTTTTAATTGGTAATAATCTGTTTCCTCTTTAGAATATTTAGATGTGCATTTCATTATAAACAAATTACAATTCACAAAAAAATGCAATTAAACAGTGTAATCACTAATCATGTAATAAATGTAAACACTATTATACTGCATTTAAGAACTGTTGCAAAACATCAACAAAAAATAAATTAAAATTAAATAATGCGAAAATAAAATACCAAAGTTAAAAAGCAAGAGCCTGCACCACATAGGGAAGCATAATGGCATGTGATCCTGTATTAGTATGGTGCAATTGCTGCTTGAAATTATGCAAGGAACTCCCCTTGCACCCAATCTATCCAAATCTACTGGATTAACAAACACTCAAAAAAAAAAAAAAAAAAAAAAAACAAGAAAGTTTAATGGAATCACAATGGTCACTTTATCATGGTGGCATCAACCACTGCAAAAATTTCCATTAGTGCCAAATTTCTATCATGTTCTGCTAAACTGGCAAAATAACTATGGACGAGCTGTTCTGAGTGAGTTACTCAAATCTGAAAACATACCTTAAACATGGTTAATTTGATAGCCAGAGCAGAACCAAGCAACAAGCCAAACTAAGTGCAAATGTGTAACATAAAAATCAATTAAATTTTTGTTCCAGAAAAACATGAACTATATTTAAGCCAGGTATTAATTGCAAAATGGCATGTGATTATTTTTTTCGATAAAAAAAAAAAAAAAGGAACAATACTCTTACACAATAATGTGGAAAACAAACAAACATTGAAAGCACAATGTACAAAAATATGCCACCTCAACAAGTTCAGTTCTGCCTCATCCAACCATGTTCTCCAGACCTTGGTTTACCTGATTATAGCCTATTTAGTATTAAATAAAGGCCAAAAAGATGCAAAGATGCTTTGCTTTCTTAAATTTTTCCAGATATACACCTTTTCTACTAATATAAAACAGAGCTACGGGGTTCAATAGACTCTACGTTGTATCAATATTTAAAAGAAAAAAAAAAAAAAAGAGAGAGAGATTACCTCAATCAGGTGCATAGAATAACTTCAGGATGTTCTCCTCCAAATATAAACGGTTAAAATAATTAAAATAATTTTAACGAATTCTTCCACTCACAGCACCATGAATGATTCAGCATACCCTGGGATCAAAGGTGAAGGACCCCAACCAGACCCCAAGAACATATCAAACCACCCTCGCACAAAACTGAGTGATAGAAGACTGTCAAAATTAATTAAAATTAACTAAAACAAAAGAACTGATCACAGCAATGAGATAAATTAAAAACATGGCGATGAAATAAATTAAAACAATTTTACGAAACTTTTCCTACCTATTTTTTTAGGTTTATGTCAAAATTTATTTCAAATTTGGCACACTTCACAGTGTGCCTTGCTTCCCAATGTAGTAGCCATCTGTAATTATCTTTACTCTATGAAAAAAATAATAAATCTTACAAAAAGAACTAAGTTAAGAATGCAGATGTTTGTTGAGCTAGTGGGAGAATAAAAACGTGCAACCTGAAACAAACAGCATTGATGGTGCATGTCCACTAAAAAAAAAAAAAAAAAAAACACCTCAGTATTACAGTAAAAGTGTGACTATATTTGGGAAGGTAGAAAAAATTTCAGATTTTTTAATCATTGATTAACAGTTAATGCAGGAATGTTGTTTTTGAGGGTCACTGCTACTACCGCTGGTAGTGCTTAATGAGAGTGATCAGACACTGCTACTGTAACAAGAACGAGAAAAATTAAGTAGCTGGGCTTAGAAGTAAATTGGAATTTAACAATGAGAAATCTAAGCTATTTCATATGGATAGCAGAGAATGAAAAAAGACCTGGGTGTAATTGCGCACAGTCAGATATGAAGTTCTCTGAGCTGTGCAGAAAAGCTGCTAGGACAGCTTGTGGAGTTTTGTCAATAATAACAGGAATTTTTCCAGAAGGATAAGGAGGTAATTATACCACTGCATAAGGCAATGATTCCACCACATTCTGAGTATGACATATAGGTCTGGAAGGAAGAAAGTGGATCTGTTGGAATGTGTATAAAGAAGAGCAACAAGATTAGTGAGGAGAACAAAAGGATACGCTTACCAAGAAAGACTTCAGGTCTGCAAAGAGATCTGAGGTGTGTGAGGCTTTGGAATGGACTGAGTAAGCTAAATGTTGATGGTACCCTTCCTCTTACTCAGACAACCCAAGAGGGAACATAAATTTAAATTTAGGAAGGATGGCTGCAAGAAAGATGTGGGAAATTTGTCTCCAGCCAGCAAGTAGTTGATTATAACAAAGTTCCATCTGGTGTTGTGAAAGGAAGGTGGTTTTAATAAATTCAGAAAAGGAATAAACAAACAATTATAGGGGATGGAGAGTTGATGTGGGAAGTGTTTTTTTTTTGGCTGATGCTGTATAAGCTTGCTTTCTTGCATCATTTGCTCTACTAATACTAACCCATATGTGATCTAGTGGAATTTTTGTCTTATAAAACAGAACTTTTTAGATCCTAACTTATCTTCTAAACAAAATAGATCTAGTGAAGAACATGATCAACAGTTATGAATAGTATCATCTGCTATTTTTTAATATAAAATGTATTTTGATATTTGGATTTCTAGATCCCCTGTAATCCCCCACTCCTTGTTTTTTGACAGCTGCCGAGAATTGCACTCCAGAGAAGCAGTGCAATTATCAATTTTACCGCTGTTTGTAGATGTTATTAGTCTGTGTATTCCCCTCCCCCCACAAACTAATTTTCCAACCTGCTTAACATTGCCTCAATACCACCAGAAAATATTCATGCACACCTATTTATGTGGATTCCATCCCTGTGTAAACAGTTCTTCCTATTAACAAGAACAGACCATCCTAAAAAAAATTCTACCTCATGAGTCTTGGTACAATCTCTTCAGAGCTGAACTGAATGACAAAACTCTTGCCAATATACTCCCTCCTATCATGTCTGGGCAAAATTCCAGACACATTCAAATTTATTAAAATACAAATTCATTAACATCATGCTAATAAGGAAATAATATCTTTGAACACACACTGAAAGATAAGCAAAACTGAATGCAGGCCACTACACTGCAAGCAATTCTGCAAGTAGCAAATGATTACAAAGGGCTTATCTGGAATTTTTTCCCTATAAAACAGAACTTAATTATAAGATAACTTATCTTCCAAACAAAATAAGATATAATGAAAAACAAGACTAATAGTTATGAGTAATATTGTGTGATGTTTAGATTTTCTACAATTACTAATTGATAATTTTATTTGAACCAAAATAAAATTACAGATCTCTTAGTGCACTGCTTTATGAAATATTAGCATGTACTAGAAACATTCTTATTTTTATTCTTCAGAGTGCATTTTGTAAAAAAATTTTCATCTCAAAAATTCATTTTGTCTTCATTTTCACCACTGAAATCTGGTAATGCTATACATGGCCATTTACAGACTTTAATCTTCAAGTTGGGAGTCAGATTTTTGTGTAACCATCTGCATTTAAGAAATAGCTGTCTATATGTGGATAAAACAGCACTGTTATAGTAGGATACACACAGAAGAGAGGAAAAGGATAAATTTTTCTAAAGACCATGTAATAACCACTTCTCTGCACAACACTGCGGTAGGGTACAAAGTACCAAGAAACTGTAAACATTATCTCCTGATTTATCTGGTGATAAGTTCTACCTACTAAAAGTTTATTAGGTATGTGCCATTGGGTCTTTGGTGTGATAAAAAAAAATACATTCTCCATCCATGTAATATAATTTCTTAGAGCACAATTAACAATAAGATGCTTTCTATTTGATTTGATAACACCGCCCATTAACCCTTTCCAGAATGAGTTCCTAAAAGTGAACATGACCTGAGTAGTAAGCTGTCTGCTATAGGCCAAAACTGCACAAGTTTCTTTATGGAATTGTGAAAACTTGTAAAAATGGAAATATGCATATAAATTATTTTAAATATTAACTTCTGATTTTGATTTGGTTGTGCAATATTAGGCAAGAAATTGTCAAAAATCAAATCAGAATTTTTTTAAAAAGAATCCAAAAAATTGTGGAAAAATTCATAAAAATAGTCATTACTTTTTTATATATACATGAATAATGAAATAGTTGAAAAAAGATAGTGAAAGAAAAACTGAAAATGGCAGTAAAAGACATTAAGAAATAAAGCAATCATCAGAGGCAGCAAAATGCATATTCCTCTTCATGATGCCTGAAATATAACTAAAAGTAAATTTAAAATCAAAACTAAAGCCAGTAGTATGGCAAAACTGTAGAGTGAAAATAATAAATTAAACAAAATAATTAAATCAACAGGGAGGGAGAATAAAAGGTAACAAGACTAAAAATTGTAGTAGAAACTCTCCAAAATAATTTGGTCCTCTTTCGATATGGGGCATAATGGTCAGTCTATTTTTGTTAATTTGGTTTTATTTTATTGTAGTTAGTTTAGTCTCTATATGTGATATTTCACGCAATTTGGACCTGGTACCCTACTAGGAGGGTGCCATTAAATTTTTATGTAATTGGCACTAAAATTAAATGGATTTTATGATTCTTAATTGGATTTTCTAAATTATTTTGGAGTTTCTGCTACAATTTTTTGTCTTGTTACCTTTTCTTCTCCCTCCCTAGTGATTTAATTATTTTGTTTAATTTATTATTTTTGCTCTACAGTTTTGCCATGCTACTGGCATTAGTTTTTATTTTAAATTTACTTTTAGTTATATATATATAATACTATCTTCTACATATATTTATGCATCACTGATTTTGTTTAATTAAACTTTTTGACCTGAATTTAGGAAAATTTCAGCTTCTGCAAGCCAAAATCAGACAATGACTGACAAGTACAATCTCTACCTCCTCTGATTTTAAAAACTATTTTCATCATCTATTAAAACTTTGTTTACTGTTAACTGGAAAGAATGAGAAATCAGAAAATGAACTACATATACTGGAAGTTCACATAACAATAATGGATGCATTATTTGAATCATATATGAGATGACCTTGAAAAACATGTAACTAGTCCTCGCAGGGCATGAAAAGAGTGTGTGTGTGTGTACATACTCTTGTAAAGGTTAAAATGATGCTAGTAACAATATCGGTGAACATCATGAATAATTATTTTTCTCTGGCAATATTAGATAGCTATAAATCCATTTAGTACAAAAACTATCAATATGCTGAAATAATACTGGCCCTTGCAGTATTACTGATCCTATATATCATTTTATTAATTTAATAATTCATTTCATCAGAGAGTCATACTATCTGTGTCCGCCGAATCCATCAATCTGTAGCCCACTTGTGAAATATTAACTTCATATTTAGGTTTTGAAAAATGATTAAAATATTGTTGTATTTTTTATGTTTGGTCTTCTCACAAACATTGAGCTTTACCAGGACTTCAATTAAATTAGTCCAGTTTAACTGTAGAATCAAGACTTATAATAATAAGGAAATTATTAACATTACCAGTATAAAACAGTACCCCTTATCACTGTTATTTTAGAATTAACAGATAGTAAAAACTGTAAATCCCTCTGCTCAAACCCATCCTGAGTTTCAGAAATAAAGAGCCAACACAGAGTGAAGCAAAGAAACATTTCTTGTATATATCCTTAAATCAGAAAAGCACGAAGTCAATGATCAGTATGGCTTCACTCTCCCACAGTATGATATTGTACCCCTTAGCTGTTCTGACTATAATTAAAAAAAAAACTGTAAATCTGCAAAACTAAAATCAAAACTAATTGCTTCTACTATTTCAAGTGAAAAATAAGATTTTGGGAAATCTCTTCTAAAGGATGCACAAGCAAATAATCATGCATAAGGTAGTGTGAATGACACCAACAAAAATCTTGTTCAGTAATGTATGTACCACTGTTTTACAGAGACAGTAACATGTACAGAGAACTGGAAAATTGAGGCATATAATGAAATTAAAAACAACAAAAAATGATCAGTTAAAGGGGTAAATTGATTAAAAAAAAGTTAGCAGCAGTTTCACATCAATCTATAGAAATCAAATTGGTAAGCAAATTTACATTGAATGCAGCTTGAAAATACAGTAACATAAAGATGACCAGTATGGCTTCATGCCATACTGATCATACTCATGAAATAAATTTGTTATTGGTGATTACTGTACAAAAATTTGAGATGGGTGTTTAATATAACCCCTCCCTCCCCCAAAAAAACATCTAAATGATTTAATTAATTTTAGCATAAAGGTCTTCTGGGTAAGCTTCCATTTTATGGTCTGCCTTTGAAAATTTACAAATTGGTGAAAAGTCTCCTCTCTGACCTCTCACCTGATGCTGCAGTTTAAGATTCTCCTTTCATCCACTCTTGACTTCATCTATATTAACAGCTTTCTCCATTTTCTGGAAATCTTATTACAGATTTGCTTCAAAACCCACCTCTGTACAAATATTTTGTTACCTATTCAAATATTAACCACCAGATCCTTAAATGCTGATCACTAGGTAATTCTTACATAGTGTCTGTCCCACATGTCAAAATTTATGTCTGACCTATTAGAAAACTTATCTTTCAGCAATTGTCCCCTTATAGCCCCTCTGAACAGTGACTAAGTATCCTCCCTGGCATCTTCTCTAATTTCATAGTTTTCCTCCATTTATTTAGGTCCTAGCCAGTGAAATCCCAGGAAAGTAGGTGACAGGACCTGCCAGAGTATTTTAGAAACAATGGTACACCGGGTCAGCCTGCACGAGACAAGGTGTGTGTGGTAATGTCAAGTACCACTAGGGGCCCAGCGGCTAATTGACCAGAGATGAACAAAGGGTACAACACACTACATAGCATATAATCCACACATCTCAAAATCTCTGGCCCGATACAAAGCTCACTCACTGAGATAGGAGAAATCTCAGGAGCCATTAGTCACCAATATATCTTACATTACTAATAATGATGGGTTTTTTTTTTTTTTTTTTTGGTAGTTGTTGGCGCATAGGCTTCTGTGGCCATAATGCACCTCCCAAGGTTTTTGCAGTACTTTGATCCAAACCCGAGACAGGAATCGAACCTGCGACCTTTGGGTTGCCAGGCAGGCACTTTACCTACCCGGTAGCCCGGTCAGCATAATGATGTATAAAGCAGCCATTAGCTTCAGTATGTACATCTACATGCAATAACTCGACTCCCAACAAACAGATTTTCAAATTTTATAACTCTGTTAAACAAAAAAAAAAAAAAAAATTCTCAAGCCATTCCAAACTTCATTGAAATTGGATAAATAGCAATGCAATAATTTTATTTCTAATTATTTTGGGCAACACATATACAAGCCCTGGTTCCTGGAAGGCATTGCAGACATTCTCTCAGATATGATGTGCTTAATACCCGGGAGTCTAAAATGCTGATGGAAGTGATATTTGGGTGACACTCAAGTCAAGCGTACCTAATTTCGATGAAGTCTAGTCAGTTTTTGACAGCTAAACCCTCTGCTTGCATCTTCATTATGGTGGGACTGATAGTAACCCTGGTGGTTATACCCATATGCAAGTACTGAAATACATGGGTGACCACCCACACCACACAGAGAAATGCAGCCCCCTCTCTGTCACCAGGCAATACTATGTGGTAGATTACTCTTATCGACCAGTGTAATATCACCACTTTGCTTATTGGAGGATTGAAGTGGTGGAACCCAAGTTTAGGCTCCAGAGCAAAGCTCTGGTAAATTCCCCCCCCCCCCCCAATCATCTTCATCATGCAGTATGATTAATGTCTTTTGAGGTTACGATGGGCATCATGGCAAGGTCCAATCTTCCTTACATTTCATGGGTGCAGCTCTAAAATGGCATTCACAGGCCCAGCTGCTAGTTAGTACACCGGACCAACGTAACTCTCTAGGAGGCTTCCAGATCTCGCTGTATATAGTATATAATCTCGCTGCCTGTACTCTGCCAGATAGCCAAAAATTTAATTACTTCATATAGCATGTCCCCCCCCCCAACTCTTCTTATCATAGTATGATTCCTTTTGCTTCAAAGATGGTACTTGTGCATATGTCCATTCTGATAATCACTGTCAGAGACTTTGCAATTTCCTCTTTTTGATCTTCTCTGGCTTAAAATCTTTCTAACATATTCTATTCAAATTCATCTGTTGTCTCGATCATTCTCCCAACTCCATTAATCATTTGGAACTCTAATTTCCTCTCTTTGAAACTTGCCTTTTTCCAGTCCAACTTTCATAACAGAGAGGTAATTTTCCTTGTTAATTTTAATGTTCACAACTCCAGGTGGCTTCCATTTTGTAGTCACACAGACCCAGCTGGTTGAGATGCTGAGGCTTTTGCAATTACTAATGACCTTGCACAGATTAATTTATCTACAAGAATACCAGACAATCCTAACCATACAGCCAACACGCTTGATCTCTTTCTCACAAAAAAACCTTCTAAGTACATGATCGAAGTGAGTGGTCCTTTAGGCACCTCAGATCACAACTTGGTGATTGTCTCTTCTCCGATGGAGCCTTTATCTCAGGGCTATTCCCAACCTCATGTTGTTTGGCATTAAAAGAATGCAAAATGGGAGATGATTTGCAAGATTTCTTTTCTTGTTTTCCTTGGTTGGATTAGTTTCGAAACTTCTTATGTCAATGTTTGCTCAGATTGTGTCAGCGAAATTATTCTTCTAGGGATGGAATCCTTTATTCCACTCCAATTCAAAATTTCATCCTTTATCCAAACCTTGTATAATACTGATCCTTGGGGAATCCCACTTCTCATCAACCCAATCTGAGGAATAACCATTTATCACAGCTCTCTGCCTCCTGTCCTGAAGCCATTCTGCTATCCATTTAAGGATATTCTCTGATTCCAACCTGTTCCCACATATAAAGTAACTGCTCATGTGGAAGTGAGTCAAATGTTTTGCTTCAATCCAAAAAAACAATGTTGAAATTATTCCTAAATCCAGCTCTTGAGTGACACTGTCAAAATAACTAACCAGATTTGTTAAACATGATTTTCCCTGTGATTCCAACCTGTTCCAGTTTATAAAGTAACTGCTCATGTGAAACTGAGTCAAATGCTTTGCTTAAATCAAAATAAACAATGTTGATATTATTCCCTAAATCCAGCTTGTAAGAAACTCTCTCAAAATAGCTAACCAGATTTATTAAACATGGTTTTCCCTTTACAAAACCATACTGAGATTCTTTCAGAATTCCATTTCTTTCTCTAAATGATCCTCAATTTCACCCTTGATCATTTCCTCCATTGTTATTGATGAATTTAAAGCAGCAGTACGATTTGAGAAACAATTTCTTTTTATCAAAAAAAACTTTATACACATTTCTTTTTAAAATTAATTCTAATTTAACTTTTGATTGTATTGCGATTCATTTCATGGAGTCCGTTAAATACACACACAACTTTTGGATTTTATTATTAGTGTTTTTTTCTTTTAAATTAGCTAATTTATCAATTAAAAATTGGTGTGTATATTCTTCTGTTTCTGTTAAAATAAATAGTGAAATGTGTACTTGCGTTTTTAACCTGTTCCCCAGCACCACTTCCCTTCGCCTAGTTTCATCAATAGATGAATGATGGTTGCAGGACAGTTTTTTTTATTTTATGTAAATCCCAAACACGAGAGGTATTAAAACCTATAGTACTTATTACCGTGCTTGGGTTGGAGGTTCAGAAGACGAAAGAAGGTATTTGTTGACATTGGACTTGAACTTCTGTAGACTATAATTTTCAGGAAATACGTATGAAGGAAGGTTGTTCCAGAAAACAGCAGTTGAATGAATAAACAAATAAGATGAAAAGTTGGTTCTGTGAGTTTGAAGATGGAGAGTAAATGGATGTGGGCTGGTGGCAGCACATGTTTGGACTGTTTTAAAAGAGAAAGCGGTAATTATAGAAGCCAATTCAGAAGAACAGTGCCCATGGAAGTATCTGTAGAAGAGGCATGCAGCAGAAACAGTACGTCTATGAGACAGCGAGTGAGAGACTCTGTTAGAGATGCATCATTAATTAACCTAACTGCCCTCTTCTGAATGGAATCAAGAAGCCTGAGAGAGGTTTTGGGGGCATCACCCAGATGATGGGAACAATATTCCATGGCAGGGCAGATTTGCGATTTATACAGAGTGAGAAGCTGTTTCGAAGAAAAGAAACGCCGAGAGTGAAATAGAAAACCAAGTTTTTTAGATGCAGAGGCAGCAATATTTGTAATGTGCTTGTGCCAAGAGAGATTAAAAGTCAGGGTAATCCCCAAAAGAGATATATCATTTTGCCTAGAAATCGGAGTGTCCCTAAAGATAAGCATAGGAGCAGAAGAATCCTTTTTGCGAGATATAAGACAAGACTGAGTTTTAGAAGGAATGAAATCAACTAAGTTGTTTTTGCCCGACTGTAGAATTACCTGAAGATCGGCATTTAAGGAATTGGTAGTAGATTTTCGAGAAGTTGAAGCTGATTGAGCAGGGCAAGGTTTCTCAAAATGGAAAGTGGAATGCAATGTGCTATCATTGGCAAAACTATGGATAGGATTTCCAGTCAATGGAAGAAGATCATTAATATACAAGAGGAAAAGAGTGGGGGAAAGAACTGAACCTTGGGGGACACCAGCATTAGTGGAGAAGTTAGAAGACAGAGAGGCCATCTACCATCACTCTCAGTGAACGATCAGAGAGAAAACTGGATAACCAATTACTAAAAACAGTTGGCAAACCATAAGATGGAAGCTTGTTTAGAAGACCTTTATGCCAAACACGATTGAAAGCCTTTGGGATGTCAAGAGCAACTACTTGTGTTTCACCGAACCTTTCCATTGAATTATTCCATAAATGGGTAACATAAGCCAGAATATCACCAGTGGATCGACACTGACGGAATCCATACTGGCGATCGTTGATCAGACGGAAGGTTTCTAGTTAGTTTAAGAGTTGGCGGTTAAATGATTTCTCCATTACTTTAGAAAGAGTAGAAGTAATTGCAATGGGACGATAATTGGATGGGAGGGATTTGTCACCCTTTTTAGGAACTGGCTGGATATGAGCAAATTTCCAAGCAGAAGGAAAAACACCTTTGGAATAAGAAAGTGAAAAAAGGCAGTAAAGAATAGGAGTAAGTTCAGTAGCACAGGTTTTGAGAACAAGTGGAGAAATACCATCAGGACCTGGAGCTTTCTTAGCATCAAGATTCATCAAAATCCTTCTGATATCCTTTTCACAGAAGACCACAGGAGGCATTGAATGGAGCGTGTTGGGAATGGTGGGAGGTGTTTTACCAAGATCATTAATACATGAGCTGGAAGAAAAATGGGATGCTAGCAGGTCAGCTTTATCCTTGGTGAAGTGACAACAGAACCATCTGGTTTGGACAGAGGTGGGAGCAGAGATGGGCAAAAGTTGCAGCCAATAGCTTTGGCAAGAGACCAGAATGCTCGGCTACCATTAGCGCAAGAAGCAAGTTTTCTACTCTTAGCCTGTTCAAACTCTAGTTTGGACTGATTAATAACTGCTTTACAATTGTTGCGAGCTTTGGTGTAGGCAGAAAATGAAACTGAAGAATTAGAAACAAGCCAATTACGATATGCAACGTTCTTCTCTTGAAAAGCCTTGGCACATTTATTGGAAAACCAAGATTTAGATAAAGGACGAGATTTTAAAGTGGAGTGTGGGATAAAGCATTACATTCCTGCAAGAATAATTTCACTGACACGATGTGAACAAACGTTGACATCAGAAGTTTTGAAACAGTAATCAGACCAAGGGAAAAAAAAAAAGAAGTCTCACATGTCATCCTATTTTGCATTCTTGTAATGCCAAACAACATGAGGTTCAGAGAAGCCACGAGATAAAGGTTCCATTGGAGAAGAGACAATCACCAAGTTGTGATCTGAAGTGCCTAAAGGACCTCTCACTTCAACCGTGTACTTAGAAGGGTTGTTTGTGAGAAAAAGATCAAGCGTATTGGCTGTAAGATTAGGATTGTCCGGTATTCTTGTAGGTAAATGAACAATCTGTGCAAGTTCATTAGTGATTGCAAAAGCCTCAGCATCTCAACCAGCTGGGCCGGTGTGACTAGAAAACGGAAGCCAGCTGGAGTTGTGAACATTAAAATCACCAAGAAAAATTACCTCACTGTTAGGAAAGTTGGACTGGAGAAAGTCAAGTTGCAAAGAGAGGAAGTCAGAGCTCCAAGTGATTAGTGGAGTAGGGAGAACGGTAGAGACAACAGATGAATTTGACACAATGAGGTAAAGAGATTTTAAGCCAGAGAAGATCAAAGAGAGGAGATTCCAAATTGTCAAGTCTCTGACAGGGAATATCAGAATGGACATATGCACAAGTACCACCTTTGAGGCGAAAGGAATCATACAGCGAATAATTTGGGCATTTGAGATGAGCAGTAGTTGAATCAACCGATAATTGAGATTCTGTCAGGAAAAGTACATGGGGTTTGGCAGACTGCAAGTGGAAATGGACATCACTGAGATTAGAATTGAGACCACGTATATTTGTGAATTGAATTAGGAAGTGCTTGGGAGGTTTAGATCTTTTCGCAGATAAGCTTGCTCTATTATTTTGACAATTCATGGTGTATTCAATAGTAAGAAAAAGTGAGTGGGACATGCTGTATGAAGTAATGAAATTTTTGGATATGGCGTACACATGGTAAGAATATACCCAGATCCTTGACATAACGTGGCCTCGACAATGCTCTCCCGCATACACACTACTTGGACTCCCTCCAGTCACTATCTGGCAGAGTAGAGGTAGCAAGATTATACACTAACTGATCCGGAAGCCTCCTAGAGAGTTTATGAAACCAATAGGTCCGGTGTATTAACTAGCGGCCGGCCTGCAAATACCATTTTAGAGCTGTACCCTCGAAATGTAAGGAATATTTGAGGTTATGATGAACATCGCCATGATGTTCATCATAACCTCAAAAGTCATCATTCATACTGCATGATGGAAGAGATATAGGGAAGGGTTGACCGGAGCTTAGCTCTAGAGACTAAGCATGGGTTCCACCACTTCAAGCCTCCAATATTTGCAGAAGTAGAATGTGTACTTCTGTACATATGTACAGAAGTTTGCCTTCCGCCAATAGGAAGATTGTTGAAAAAAACTTTGATGCTGTGAAAGTGGGTAGTTTTAATAAATTTAAGGAAAACCTAGACCAATTATTGGATGGAATGGCCAGGTGACGTAGGAAGTTTTTTTGATGTGTAAACATCTTTGGCAGCACCTACTAAATTTCGGACAGTAGTAAAATCAATTTGTCATGATTTTGCAAAGGAGAAATGACGTCATTTGACTTTATTTCTATTTCATAACAAAGAAAAATGGAGTTGGAAGAGGAGACCGTGCAGAGGATCACGGGAGGCGATCTTGGATGTGCCCAGAGCTGGCATAAACCAGCTGGTGGCTTTGGGCTAACCACTACAACCCATGGGAGAAATCTTTTGGTAACCAGAGAAATATTATATCTTGAATTTAATGTAAAATTTAAAGTGAAGTAAAGCAATTAAAGCAACATGGGAGGTGATCTTGGATGTGCTCAGAGCTGGCATAAACCAGCTGGTTGCAGAAAAAACAAGGGAAAGGCAAAAAGAACAGAGGAGATTGCACAAAGGATCATGGGAGTGATCTTGGATGTCCTCAGAGCTGACATAAACCAGCTGGTTATGGAAAAATATTTATGATTCGGGGCATACCACTTAAGTGGGTTTGGGCTAACCATTGCCATCCATGGCAGAAACCTTTTGGTGACCACAGAAATGGATATCTTGAGGGCAGTGATCTTGGATGTGCTCATAAACCAGCTGAGCACATCCAGGAACATTACATTAAATGCACTTCAGCCTTACCAGTTGAAGCGCATGTAATATAGGCATTACAATACCCATCTGTATTACTGAAGCAGTTGTATATTTCCATCAAGAAGCAAATCATAAATGTTTTTCTGCAACCAACTGGGCTGGTCAAGAATATTTGAATCAGTTTACAACTGGGAGATAACAGACTCTAAATTACATGTATGAGTAGAATCTTTTGCTTATCATTGGCCATTCTCATTAAGTTGCAGAAGTCCTCGTTGGTCATCAAGTCTGTGTTTCTTTGCAATTGCACTGAGTCAGTTGAGAACGGTGAGCTTTAGATCCCCATTCATCTCGCTGTTTGGATGATTGTAAAAGTTTCAAAAGGGGTCTTCTTGCAATCGCGTTACAAGGCTATGCAGGTCATCACCACATGCTTCATCAGGGTCAAAAAGTTGTCGTTGTCTTGATACATCGTCTTGCACATTTCAATCATTTTGCAATGTCCAAGTCAGATTTATACAATTTACAATCTTGTATGATCTTTTCATTATCGTCGTAGACCTTCACATACTTAATCTCTGTTTCCTCATTGCAAAATGGAATGTGCAGCGTTACCATCGCACGCTTGTACTTGTTGAGATCCTGAGTCAAGTCACAGTTTCAATAGCATATTATGTATGGATTCTGTCATTTCTTGCAGATTTCGTAGCACTGAATGTGCAATTTGCGACAAAGCACGACAGAGAAACATGATAGTACGATTATAACAATACAAATACTTGTATTGTTGCAATCATACTATTTAACAAATGGATACAATAAAATGGGTAATTAGGCTATTGGCATAACCTCTTCCAAACGTTGATTCGGTAGAGTAAGCAGCGGGTGTGTATATCCTATGTATCATTAACATTGATTCAGCAGAGTAAGTAGCGGGGCATGAACATAAATTACATCGTTCATGATTTTGGTTTCAGCTGTTCGAAGTTTAGCAGGTGTCGTCAAAGATGTTTACGCATAAAACATTTTGTGCATACAGGGTACACATGCAATTTTTTTTTTTTTTTGCTGATGCTTTATAAGCTTGCTTTCTTGCATCATTTACCAATCCTAATACCAATGTTGTTGTTATTTGGTTTTTCAGGAGCATTAGCAACTAAGGCCATATTGCTCTGGGGATATGCAGAGGTCATTCCCTGATCTTTCAGCATCCTCCGTATTTGGTGGTGACAGGCTCGAAATCCAGTCTAATCAAGAAGCATGTGCTATGCACTGCTGCTCCTGCCCACCTGACTACGGAAGCGCCCCTAATACTAAACATAATATCATATAATACTAATGTTCTATGTGTGAATGTAGAAGAAAAATACCTATTTATTTTGTTAGCAACCTGAGCACGTTCATCTACAGTTAATCCATGCATAGTGTACCAATGTGATTCATACCCTTCCTTCTAGTGTTTACATATATAAAGAAGTTTTTGCTGTTTATCTTTGCATTCTTTGCCAGAGATTTCTTATAATTTGTCTTAGTTTACTTAACCTCCTTTGTCACTTGATTGCAGACTATGTCTAGTGTAGGCTTCTTGTATCACCTGATAATTTATATGCAACCCATGCATTCTTTTCTGCCATGACTCATCAGTACATCTGACATCTATTTACGTCTAAGACTTGAACAATAATCGTAAAAGCTACTTGGCATTTTAGACCAATCTTAATTGGTATAAGATTGGTCTAAAATGCCGAGTAGCTTTTATGACTATACCTCCGAATGCTTCGGACTTGGAATTTGCTGTTAGTAACTTCAACAGTTGGTTCAACTGTACAGAATTTAAAAACTGTCTTAAAACCACTGTAGTCACCTTTATGAAAGCAAAATGGTAGTTACGTATTTAAGTAAATATTGTGTCATCACACTATGATCACTGCCACATTCAGATTATCTGCAGCTTCCCTTCATGCATTAATAATCTGCAAATAAAAGTGGGACTTTTATTTGTGGATTCTTAATGCATGAAAGGAAGCTGCAGATAATCAGATCAATGTCATACCAGGCTGACTCCACATTTCACTGGCCACCCATGTCTACTGGATGTACAGCCTTAGATTTTATATGCCTTTTAACTAAGAGCCTAACCACTTCCCTGTTTGTCCTTTCTGTACACATTGTATAGACAGGGAAAGTTCCCCATATTCAAATTCTGCATCCCTTATATCTTGAGTAATACCATGTCTCCAATATCCCAACAACATCTACATCTGATGACCTGGCCAGCATTTCAAATTCATCAAATTTATCTACTATATTCCTAGCATTAGTGTATACATGCACATGTTTTACTCTTAGTAATACTAACACAGGCCATGTATTTTCTTGTTCCACGAGGAACCTTAGCAGACCATGAAATTAGAGACAACTCATTTTCTAGACTGCCACACATTCCAATAGAAGCAGTGAAAGAATCACTTACATCTCTGCCTGTGGCTTCTTTTAATCTATTAGTCAGTGTATGCATCCAGCCAGTAGATTTCCTACCCACCTATCATTGCCTTAATAGCATCAGCAAATATTCTTTCACTCCTATTTAAGTGTATCCCATCCCTGTAAAAACAGTCTATCTTGTTAATAGACACAGACTACACTGATAAAAATTCTACCATATGAGCCCTGCAGAATCTCTCCAAGGGCTAAATTGATTGACAAGGCTCTCATTATGTACTCCCTCCTATCATGTCTGGGCAGGATTGCAGACACTTTCAATTCTAACTCTAGACATTTTTTCAACATTACTCTCAATGATCAGGTCTGGAATATTACTGTTCAATTTCTGAAGAAGTGATATAAAAAGTGATACTAAAAAAATCTGACAATTATCTGTACTTCTAGAAATTAAAGACAGGTTTCACTCTATATAGGTTGAAGTGCTTGGATTTTCACTGCTTTCCAAAATACCTACTGTACCATATTTTATTACAGTAAAATTACACAAACAGTATTTGTTCAAACAGGAAACTTAGGAAGACCATAATTTTATTTTTTTTATTATTGTTTTTTTGTTCTCGTGCCACATTGCGAAATACTATTATTATTGCAGACCACATTCAGAATAGCAGAGATTTACAAAAAATTTAACCACTGAATTATGTACAAGCTCTTTCAATTGGATTTTATTCATCAGTGAGAATATACTGATTTTGCTACAGTTATGGTCATTCAAACAATTTACATACATCATTAGCATGGTGTGTTTTTTGGCAATTCACTGGGGCAATTCACTAAAAAATGTTTTCCAGTGTTCTGTTGTAGCAGAATCATGATCACTACATCTAATACTGTGAAGTTCAACACTGTCGTCTATTCAGTTACAAGGGGTGTCAAAAAAGCTAGCATGGGCCGTAGGGCAAACAGCCTCATTGACATCTTTCTCCTCCAATACCTTTGTAACATGACACTCCCCTCCAAGTCAGTGTTTAGAAACAGAGTTGCTATTTCAGTCATCCCCACCTTAGTGCCACTATTTAGTTTATAATCTGTACATCCAGTAATAAAATTGCTGTGTTCCACTTTCAGCACTAAAATCACCTACAGCTTTTACAATGCAACATATTGCCATGTCACACTGTAAAAGAATTGCACTAGGTGATTACACACAAAATAACTGCATGGTTACAACAAACAGAAATTCTGCACTTAGAATTGAAATATACCAAAATAAATGAGATTGGAACAGTATAACATCATGATTTCAACAGTGAACAAAAACACCACTCTGATATTGAAACTGGATTCAAAACTAGTTATTGCATGGATGATGTCCTCCAGATTAATTTGGACCCAAATTACTTACACTACTGACTCAGTTGATCTCAAATCAGACACAAAATATGAACTACAGTAAGAATGAATGGTACTGAAAGCTCTAATCATAGAGGTACAAGTACTAATCATGAAGAACATTTTTAAACATACTGGATGAACTTGGTATTCACGTGACAACTCAAGGGTTAAAAGAATAAAAATAACAAACAAAGGTAGTAATTCAAATGTTTGGTAGCTGTACTTTTTTATCAAACAAATAAACAAAAATAAACACATGGAGAGAAGTGGTGAGAGATGGAGTAGTCATAAATGGCTACTTGTTTTCATGGATTAATGTTATTAGGCTGAGGGGGACCACTTGATTCTTTACTATTTCTGATATTCATTAGTGACATTTATGTAGCTATTTCAAGTTTAATGCCTAAGTTTGCTAGTGATACAAAGATGGGCAGCATAGTTAATGATGATAACCAGGGATTAGATGAGCTGAAAATCACATATCTGTGGAAAAAATGAATAATAAAGAATGCTCATACCATTGAGACTACTTAATAGGGTAATTTTGGTAATTTAATAAAGTTACGGCTATTGCTTTTTGAATGTTACTTCTTGCTACTTTACTGTTCAATGCCACATTGCCATGACTACCAGCTATATATATGTATACATTAAGAGGTAACACATAAGCAATATGCCTTCAACATTCCATAAGTACTGTGTTAGGAGATAAGGTGATTTCTATTTATCTATCTGTAAGTAGAAATCACCATTAAGCTCACCACTACAGAAGTCCAAATGATTTTATCTCTGATACTTTTAAGCAGCAGTCAATGATATGTATAAATCACCATTAAGCCTACCATTAATGTAGCTTCCTCAGACCAAATTGGCTTATCAAGTGCAGAGAGAGAGAGAGAGAGAGAGAGAGAAACTAACACACTTTTAAAAATTGACTCCACTCAAAGTAGCTATATGGCTAATGAATGGTTAAAATTAAACCCTTTTCTTTTACACCAATTAGAAAATATGTAATAATCAAATATTTGCTACCAACCACTCAAATTTTAACTCAAAAATACTGAGTGAACCCAAACACAGAAAGTTTTGATAACCTTCTATGTTTGGGATTACTAGTTAAAAAAAAAAAAAAAAAAAAAAAAAATATATATATATATATATAAAAAATAATACATAATGAAAGTGTAAAAGAGAGAATTTACAAATAACGTATAATGTAAGAGAAAAGTTTGTTATTATTTATGATTCAGTACAAGTATAACATTATACCCCTAATATATCATTATAATGTAATGATTAGCAGCAGTTAGAGTTGGAATTATTACATTGTGTTTGGAAAAATTCTTATCTCTCCTTACTTTTTAAAATTACTTCTTTAAAGATCTTTTGGAAGAACTATTACTTAACAGAAAACAGAAATTTATGCATACTTAGAAATATGAATTCAATATGAACTAGACAAAAATATTAAACTGTTTTTTGCATGCAAGGGCAACAGATTTGCCTGTAATAGTCATGCATATGCAAATTCCTATTTATTTCTTAACAAATTCATTACTATGTTGCAATCACCAAATATATTAAACAACCTAGAAGACAGAAGAAACAAAAACTATGCAGTAAGAAATGTTTACAGAACATGCAAACTTTTTGTCAAAAATGCACAAAGTTAGTTTTATTAATAAGAGAAAAAAAATTAAAATAAACAAAATAAAAAAAATAGCAACCTATGACTCAGAAGCTGCACCATTTTAGTTTTGCAAAGGTCTTCACCACACAGCTAAACAATCCCAAGTGGTCAGCCAGTGACAACGAAAGAATATTTTAAGAGATAAAAGGTATTTAATAAGTTAAAGATATCAATAATTATACGAAAGTAACATTTTTGGGGGAAAAAAAAACCACACCAGATTTTCAATTAGTTATAAGATTTAAAATTTCTTCTTTTGTAATTCATGATGAACCCTCCAAATATACAATACTCACTATTAAATTTAATTTAATTGCTCAGTGTCTTCATTATAAAATAAAGCAGCAAAATAGCAGCACTTACTAATTAATTTAACCCTTTCAGGAGTATGTTCATAGATCTACAATTTTCATGTGCAAGCTCTGGGGAGTAAGTATGTAGATCTACATTTCAAAGATTGCCTCAGACAATATACACTATACCTGTCATTTTATGAATTATCTTTAAACTTTTCTAGTACATGATGCCATCTCTTGTTTATGTTTCCAACTAATTGTAGACAGTTTACAATAGACTAAGCATAAAAACAGCTTTGAATACTGGAGAAAAGGAAGAGATCGCACCTGTTTATTTTAGTGTATGAATTATCTTGAAAATTTTATACTATATGATGCATCTCTCATTTATTTTCCAAGTAACTGTAGACAGTTTACAATAAACTAAGTATGAAAATGTTTGTTTATTTGGTTTTTAGGAGCATTAGCAACTAAGGCCATATTGCTCCGGGATATGCGGTGGTCATTCCCTGACCTTTCCGCATCCTCCATATTTGGTGGTGATGGGCTCGAACCCCGGTCTAATCAAGAAGTGTGTGCTACGCACTGCTGCTCCTTCCCACCTGGCTACGGAGGCGCAAGCATGAAAATAGTTTTAAAAATTGGACAGAATTAAGAAATTACTTTTGTTTACATTAGTTGGCCAATTTAAGTTTTAAAAAAATGTTTTTTAATTTTTTTGGAATTCAGATCCAGAAGCTAACAAAACAGAATCAATTGATGTAGAAGTTATTGTTAAAATTTTAAAGCATTTATATATAAAGTTTTAAATTTTCAAAGTTCCATGAAAAAAATTCACTCCACAGAGCCAACTGATATCCAGAAATTCAACTACTGGGGGCCCACTCACATTCAGCAAACTCACTAGTGAAAGGGTTAAAGCAATTTTTTTAAATGGAATTGTATAAAAATTTCTTTTATCAAATTATATTCACCTACCATTTTTATTAAACTATAAATAAAACTTTTGTGATAATGCAGGTGATGAGTAAATTGGTTTAACTATTGGTCAAAGACATGAAAATAAGGGTGTGCAAATTTGAAGCAGAATCTGCTTGGTATATGCTCCATCTTATGTTCTTTGTTTATGCTCGTTCTGCTAGTAATTAAGGTGTTGCTAAAAGGAAATACGATTCAGTTGTAACACATTAAAAGGCTTGACAAGCTTTACCTTGGTGTAAATGTAATTCTGAATGCGTAATTGTTTCCAAGTTTAAATAGCAAGCTAGTTTCATTAAATTTCCCTACACAGAAAACCATTTAGTTTAATTAAACTAGCTTAATACAGCTAGTTATTATAATAGAGCATGAGGCTTCAAACAGCAGAAAAAATTCAACTACACATAAGTCAGTGCTTAAGCATCACATGTATAGCAGTTGAACGAACCAAAGTGTATTATTAAAGGCATCATTACATCATGTATAAGTAATGCTTGTCACATTAGTCCACGAAGAGCAACACCCATTGAGGGTGGTAATCAATGGGTGCTGCTCTTCGTGGACTAATGTTATTAGTGGAGTCCCACAGGGTTCGGTGTTAGGTCCACTGTTGTTTTGTATATTTATCAATGATATTGATGAAGGTATATCAGGCTTAATGTCGAAGTTTGCAGATGATACAAAGGTTGGCAGGGTTGTTAATGACAGTAATGGCAGTGTGCTACTGCAACAGGATCTAGATAATTTGGGCAGATGGGCTAAGAAGTGGCAACTCAAGTTTAACCTTGACAAATGCAAAGTACTGCATATGGGTAGAAGTAACCCCAGAGAAACGTACCAACTGTGTGGTACTACACTTAAGATGGTAGAAAATGAAAACGACCTGGGAGTAATTGTGCAGTCAGATATGAAGTTTTCTGAACAATGTAGACAGGCTGCCAGGGCAGGTCATGGGGTTTTGTCAATGATATATAGGAATTTTGGTAGCAGGGAGAAGGAGGTGATTGTCCCTCTGTATAAGGCAATGGTCAGGCCACGCCTTGAGTACTGCGTACAGGTCTGGAGGCCTCATTTTAGGAAGGATGTAGATTTACTTGAGCGTGTACAGAGAAGGGCAACAAGATTGGTGAGGGGAACAAAAGGATCCTCTTACCAATAGAGGCTTAAGTTCTGCAAATTGCAGTGGCTGGAGACTAGGCACCTGTGCGGTGATCTGATTGAGGTGTATAAGGCCTTGAATAGGTTGAGCACGCTGAATTCTGATGGGATCCTTCCACTTGTTCAGATTACGAACCTAAGGGGGCATAAATTCAAATTAAGAAAAGACAGATGTAGAATAGATGTGCAGAAATTTGCCTTTAGCCAGAGGGTGGTTAATTGCTGGAACAAACTTCCATCTGTCGTTGTGGAAGTTGATAGGTTGAATAAATTTAAGGAGGAACTGGACAGACATTTGGAGGGAATGGTGTGATTTTTTTTTTTTGGCTGATGCTGCATAAGCTCATACACTTGCTTTCTTGCATCACATGCCACTACTACTACTACATAATGATGTTATTTATTCTCAGTGGGTACCACCACCCAGATGGCTGTTTCAGGCAGGGCTAATTTGCTCCGTCCATGGTAAGTGGGTAGGTACCTAGTGGTATCAAAGCTGGTAGCTCAGTTCTGAATTAATTTTACAATATGAGATGTCATAAAGTGTGTAGTAATGTTTCAACGTGTTTTTTTTTTTTTTTTTTTTTTAACTACACATATTTTGTTGCATCTTTTATATTGTGAATAAATTCACAACGGTTGTCAGCTTTTATACCAATGGGTACTTACCCACTGAGAATAAGTAACGAAAATCTTCTCTAATGGGAAAGCATTACTTATTCAAAGTGTGAAAGACTGGCAATTCGTGAAGGATTTCACAATATGAGATGTAATAATGTCTTCAATGATAAAATTTTGGTTGCTTTAACTTCTGTAGATGTGATGCAGATGCTTAAGCACTAACTTATATGTACAGAAGCTGACTAAATATCTAAAGAACTTCAACAGAAATAAATATTTCAAAATAAACAGGACTGAAGTACAATCACACAAAGTCACAGAAATCACAATTATAACAGATTCACTAGCCATTATACACAGAAAGTAAACAATTATATTAGTCATATAGGAACTTTAAAAACTGTGAGAACTGTATCAAGAAAACTACAAATGGTCCTCTCCAACTGGTAAACTTGGTCTGATCCACTTGAGAATATATACTAAAGTTAAGGAAATTCATCCCATTGTATTTACTTATTATTGCAACAGATAGAGCCATTAATCTGCTGAATTATTTCCCATTTTCCCCATCCCACATAAATAATGCTATGAGAGAAATATTACTTGGTATGCTGCAAGTACAGAAAAAGTTTAATAACCAAAGTGTCATACCTCAATTATTAAATATATTGTTCTAATCCATATTAATCAAATAATGACTAATCAGATAACTGCTGAACAAATTTATAATGCACTGGTCAGTGATACACAATGAATGTAATATTAAAGGATAATCTTTTCACTGGCAATAGTTTGATGAAAAGCTGTTTAGTTAATTACTTGAAGATTTCGTTGTTTATTTACAAGGCAATTATTATTTTATTCAAATAAAGCTAATAAAACATTATCATATTTAACAGTCATGTGGGCTTGAACCACCACTATGAACTCAGATGCATCTATTATCACATCCTTGAACTGGCCACTCAGCTGCATTATAAACAAAGGAAGCAGACATTTTCTGAACTTGGAAAAAAATAAATAAATAAACAAATTCCAATCGCCCACTTTTCACCTAAACAAACTCCCTGCCTCGGCCGGTAATTTATTCCAGTATTCAACAATACGCTACTGAAAGTGTAAACTTTATGAGATCCAGGATAAGATTTCATTTGTGTGCCCTGGTTCTTGTTTCTCCATATACAGCATGTTCCATAACATGTGCTTGATTCTGAATAGTTACAGAGCTGACTGTTCAAATTAAAAAAAAAAAAAAAATAGCTATGGGGTTTTCAATTATAAAAAATAAATAAGAATAAGCAACTACAGCAATACCCCGCATAGCACTGATAATTGGTACCAAAACTGTTCTGTGTTACGTGAAACAGTTCTGATTGAGGTATAATTATAATAGGTTTTAATTGAATGTGTACCAGAGAAACAGTCTATAAAAAAGTTATAGTTAATCTATAAACAAGTTGCGGTTGTTTGATAGCCAATTAAAAGGATTTTAAATTAAAAATATTGAAAAAATTTTATTAATGAAAGGTAACATCATTAAAGATGAAAAAAAAAAAGCTTTGTTTATTTAGGTATTTCAATAATGAAGTCATCTCTTCTTTTTCTCGGCGTACAAGTCTTTGTATCATCAAAACCCATCTTGTAAAATTGGCTGCATCTTGATATATGCGTATCGTAAATTTATTTGCATTAATCGTGTGTTCTGGTTAATTTTTCTGTTGTCAAAAATATAATGGGATTCAACATCCGGATCTCTATTCATAATTGCCTCGCAGGCCATGTCAACCCCCCCCCGCAAAAAACTTTCTCTAATTCATATGTTGAACATTCTTTTGGTGTCACTACAGTGTTATCCACTTCAGAATTGTTTTCCTCTTCTGCATATGCAGTTTGCTCATCAATTTCAAGGAGAGTTGCATCATCTAAGTCATTTGCATGTGAGTCAATGCAGTTATGTACATTGTCAGTGTCGAAAAGTTTCAAACCCAAGTCTTTTTCTGATCTTCACAATGTCTTTGGCAATTTTCTGAATTTGTGATTCAAAACCAGTGAAATAATTTGCCAAATGGGGCAAACCATGCTTCCAAACAACAGAACGCATGTTGCTGGCAGTGATTGCTAGCCAAGATGCAAATATATTTTCGATCGTATTTAAAGGGGTAAAAAATAAATTTGTGAAATGAAAAGCTATCATGTCGTCTTGTCAGGATGGAATTACAAATACTGAACACTGCTGTACGTTGCCGGTGACAGCCTGAGGGGAGCTGTTGGCACATGTGCATGTGAGACAATAGAGTTGGCATTGCAGCAATATATGTACTCTTTACTCGGCTACAACAATGCAACATATATGTAGAGTACGTGTCTAGGCCATTGAATGAGATTTAATATGTACCATAAATTTTTGACTTAAACTTAATTGAAAACCGTGTTACAATGAAACCCGTGATGTGTGAAGCTGTGCTAAGCGAGGCATTGCTGTATATACTTAGTTGACAGCTGCTATAGCCAAGTGATCAAGAAAAAAATAAAATAAATAATATGTGCACTTTGAGTAACCTTGGTTCAAGTTCTACTAAATATGGGAATATTCTTGTATCTTTCCGCTTTTGGAACTCCTCTGATCTTATAAGGTTGTCCTGGAGTAAAAAGAGAAAATTTATTTATTTATAAATAAATAATTTTACTAAGTATGTGTTTGCTTATTTTCATTAGTTATTTCTATTACTAAACACTCCACAGCCATTCCTTAAAATTCAAACAGCTATAGCTCTGCTCTATAACCAATCAGACACAAATTTTTTTGCTATTGTTTCAGGTGGTGAATTGATCCTATGGCCCACATATTATGAAATTAATCTGTATACCTCTTTCATTCATTTTACTAATCCCTTCAGAGCCTCATACACCCCAGCCAACCCCCCCCCCCAGACTGATACACCCACATAAGCCTTTTTAGTATAAAAGCATGTATACTATCCACTCCTGTATACTATTCAAATGCATGGTTTGAATAGCCTTTAAACTGTAAATATCACTGCTGGGCTTTCTAGAATACTTTCATTTTGATCAAATAAAGGCAAGGTAAAATTTGTCTCCATTCTCAGCTCTCTTTGCTAATGATTCCACACAATGATGTGGTTATGTATATTTTTATAATTGATATAATTCAGTGTCTTATGATAAGCATATCTCCATCTCATGCAATTTTTTTTTTTTTTGATCAATGAACTCCTTACCCTCCTCTCCCCCAGTCATCCATTTTGGCATCTTCCTTTTCCACTGGAATGAATGTATTCATAGCTTACATGATAAATCCCTTGAATACTTGAATGTACAGTTTTCTCTCAAGTTAATAGAGCCCAACAAAACTTAATTTACTATAGTTCCTCTCCCTGGGAATCAAAGCCTAAACCTTTTCCTTCAACTACAAATTTCATGACATTTGTGATTGTCTTGCTATTGGTTCCTTCAAGTTAAATTTTGGATGCAGTTTGGATACTTGGTGAAACCAGGTTGAAGATATTAGTGCCACAATTTCCAATCTATAAGTGGTAGGTCAAAGCTGAGGCAATTACACTTTCTTGCCCATTCAATTTGCCTAAAGAAATGTTTGTAATACTCTTCAGAATTGCTTGGCCTATAGCAAAATGTCACTTTATTACAAGTCATCTTGTACTGCACAACTGACCATTCATCTATTCTGGGCACATTCCAATAATTTTCAGAGAGCTTTTGATAAGTACAGGGACTTCTACATCATTCACCATAACGAATTTTTTTCACCCCATATCTATTGATGGTACAAAGACTAGTATGAAACTAATGCCTTCTATTTTTTTTTGCTTTCAAATGCATAGATCATTTCACATGTCACTGAGTGGTCCTAGAGGTTTCTAGTTTCACCATACTGAGTGGTGCTGTGATCGGTCTTGTGAGTGTAACACATGGATAGTTCAAAATGGTGGGTATTACAGATATATGTATCAAGCAAAGAGTGGTGATTGAATTTCTTACCAATGAAGTAGTGATACCTAACAAAATCCATACACGCCTCAAAAATTTTTATGGTGATAATACTGTAGATGTGCATACAGCTAGATGTTGGGTAAGTGATATTGTCGACAAGCCTTGATATTGACAACAAGAGCTGGATCAACGTGCTGTTCAAGGAGGACTGCCACACCGCTCAAGTTAATAGAGCCCAAGCTGCATCACAACACACAAATTGTGCAATGCAGTAGGTATAGGGAAACCTGCTGCGATTTTTTTTTTTTTTTTGTAGTTGTTGGCGCATCGGCTTCTGTGGCCATAATGCACATCCCAAGGTTTTTTGCAGTACTTTGATCCAAGCCCAAGGTGGGATTCGAACCCGTGACCTTTGGGTTGAACCTGCTGTGATAACCATCATAAAGGAACTCTACTTGCATGAGGACCAGTACGAACGTAATGCCTCTTAATTTTTTGCATTCAAATGTGGTGCTTAGATCTTTTCGTGTGGCAATGAGTGGTCTCTAGTTTCGCCATACTGAGTGGCACTGTGATCATTGTGAGTGCAGCACACAGATAGTTCAAAATGGTGGATGTTCATCAAGCAAAAAGCAGTGATCGAATTTCTTAGCAAGGAAAAAGTGATGCCTATAGAAATCCATAGGTGTCTCAAAAATGTTTGTGGTGACAAAACTGTAAATATGAGTACAGTTAGACATTGGGGACCAGGGGTTTCCCCCATCTCTGTAGTTTACATTGACGCATGATATAGTACACTGAAAAGGCCAGAGATTTAGAAGCGTGTGGATATTGGAGTGTGGGATGTCATGGTCATGTACTGTTGTTCCTCTGGCCATTTAGCCGCCTGACCTCTGCTGAGGCCAAACATTGTGCACCATAATGAATTTATGGAGGCAGATCAGGTACCTAGTAGTTTAGTTTTGTGCTCTGGCAGATCCTGCCACCTAATTTCCTGAGATTACAGTGGCTAGGACCTAAAAAAAAAAAAAAATGGTTTTAATATCGATTGTATAGGGGGTAATGTCACTTGAATTGGAAAAGACCGCAAATATGAGCAAAGATAATTTGGACATATTTAAATTTAGGTGTGTGGGGTGTTCACTTGTGTACAGATGGGGGGGGAGAGACTGAAGACTGGTGGGATAAAGATAGAAGAATGAGGTCAATAGGGAAGGCGACCCCCGAATGGATGTCAGCAGGGCATGCCCATGCCCTACCAGAAGGAAAGAATGGGGTGGCAAGGAAACAGGGAGACCTGTTATACTTCCAAACAGGAAGGGAAATAAAGCTGCTGGGCAAGGGAGAGACACTTTAGGGGTGGGGAAAGTTACATCTTTGACAAGCCCTGAAGCAGCTCGCCAGTATAAACAGACAAGAGCCGGATCAACGCACTGATGAAAGGGGACTGCTGCATCACAAGACGCAAATCGTGTGATGTATACATGATGTGTGATGTATACATGATGTAATTAAGAATGATCTTCAGATTTCAAAAGTGTTGTGATAAAACCAACATAACGAAGTTGCACCCATATGGGCAAACTCAGTAGACTAAAGGCAATTGTAAAACCACATTTGGAATACTGTGGTCAAGTATGGAGATCTCATCTGAAAAAAGACACTGAGATTCTTGAAAGGATTCGCATACTGTCAACTGGCATGGTGAGATTGGCAAATGGGCGACCATATGAGGAAAGGCTCTGAATATGTGGGCTACAGAGCTTGGCATCCAGGCCTAAGAGGTAATTGGCATTTATAAGCCTTTGAGAGGGGTTAGTAAAATGAATAAAGGCAGAAGATTCACCATTATGTAGAATTCCAGAACTTGTGGGTATAAATTCAAAAATTACAGAGGAAGAGGTTTAGACTAGTTTGTAGAAGCTTTTAGCCAGCAATTCGTTGATCACTGGAATAAGTTGCCTTCATGGGTAGTTGAGGCTGACAGACATTCATTTTAAGGATAGATCAGTATATGGATTTTTTCTTTTCCATATTTATCTGTTATTGTTAACCTTTTAGAAAGATGAAAGGTTTCCTTATTACTGAAATATATTTTAGGCTGGTAGGAGCAAACACATTCACATCTCACAGCAAAATTAATGTCATTGCACTTTGTGGCTTGCCATAATATGATTGCAGTTTTAAAAGAAGAAAAGAAAGGTGTTTCCTCAAGGCATTTTAGCTCATCAGTCACCAGGATACTAAATTCATGAGCATGCAATGGTTTTTTTTTTTTTTTTTGGAAAAATGGCTTATACTCATGTATAAGCTGTTTGGAAAGTGTGCATTACAAGAATAACCAACACAGCATAATTTTGTATATTAGCATAATGACATGGGTGATGTGAGCAAAAGTATTTGATAGCAAACAAATGGAATATTTATATTATTGTATTTTATAAAATCAGAGATACTCTTTTTATCATTTACCTTAATATTAGAGTAAATGATTAAGCCACTGTTTCATGATAGCATTACTAAAACTGATTCTGTCAAGAAACAGTTTTAATAATTCTGTAAGGCAGAATTACTAGCACTGATTTTAGTGATTACCAGTATTATCAAGTTGACAAGTATCAACTGAACTGATTCAACAAAGGCACTTTAATTTTAATTTTCAACTACCATGCAAAAATTAATGTAGGTGCGATAAAAGTTAAGTGCAAGACTGTCACCAGAATTTATTCTAAAAAAACAGTGCAACAATAATTAGTATTTATTAGGTATGCAATAATCCCTCTATAAAAAACTGAGAAAAAGATGGATTTTTCCTGGTAACATTAAAAATTTATAAGTTATTAACAAAAATCTTTCTCCATAAGATGAAATCCAACAGTCCATATATGGTGACCCTGTACTTTTTGATTTTGAAAATGTCCAAAATTCCTTGTCTTATACTCAAGTATATGTGGTAATAGTTACTACTGAACTAGTAAGCTGCCTCATGGCATTTAACTTGTGAATATGACAAATAAATGAGCAATAACCATACGTAAATGATATTCTCTTCTGCATTCTTGGCCTTGCACAATTTGGCATTACAGGAATGCAAAATGGAATGTGCATGATTTCTATTCCTTTTGTCTCAGTTGAAGTATTGTTATAAATCTTTCAATCCTAATGTTTTCTCATATCCTATCATTGATATTCTAATGATTAAATCCTTTATTCCTTATTCCACTCTAAAATCTCCACCTTTGTCTAAACCTTGAATTTCCACTAAACATACTTGGGCTTCAAGGTATTAATGTCGAATATCGCAACTAGCTTGTATCCAAATCTCCAGTTTCTTTTTCTGCCTATACTAAAGGTTGCAAAACAATTATTAATTAGACTAAACTTTATTCTGGACAGGCTCTAAGAGCAGAAAATTTGCCTCCTGTGGAAATGGTAGTTGAGGGTTCTAATCTACAGAAGCTAAAGCTAGTGGTTACAACTTCTCCCCCTCTGTACTTCCACCTCTATTTATAGCCTGATAGTTGCATTGCATATTCAGCTAAAGCTAAAAGCTGATTTATTAGTGTCCTACTTTTCTTCTACCCCTGTATCAATGAAATTGGTAATTCATCTCTAAGACACCCACTACACTACACTCAATGCATCCAACAGAAGGATGTTACCAAAAAATTTCTGAACAATGTTGATGTCAAGAAAGGTCCAGTTTCTGATGGAATATTTACACTTGTTCTCAAAATGTTCTCCTGTTCCTGGAGAACAGGAGAACAACCTGTCTCCTGGTTGTGCAGTCTTTTTACACTTTATTATTCCATTAGTGTTATCCCTTTTGATTGAAAATTTGCTCACGTCCAGCCAGATCCTAAAAACGGTGAAAAATTCCTTCACTTCCAGTTATTCTCTATTCTTTCCAAATTAAGGATAATGCTCTCAGCTGCCAAATCATAAACTACCTCAATATTAATTCAAAAGAAGGTTTGTCAGGTTAATTAAAGATTCATCTTTTATGAACTATCTCTACTCTGTCACACATACATTCAGTTTCTTCTGGATGCCTTTTTGTAGATATTTCTATGGGTACTGTTTTTCTGACTTCGCAATTGCACCAGTCTCTTCCAAACTATTCCAAAAACATAACTCAGTCAGCATTCATTCACTGTTCAACTCCAAACTCATAAAACTAACCTTAACTCTTCATTTATTTATTCTCTTCTCTTAATTCTCTTTTTTGACTGTTCTATTAAACAATATTCCTTTACATGTATTTCCCAGACATTAAAATCCAGAGAGATTCAAATGCCACACACAGTACTAAGTATTATAGATTTAAGAATCAGAGCTGTAATGCTCAATACCTTTTACGTTGATATCAATATTTGTAAAATAATACGAAGTTTATCTCAATATAATACATAGAACACATCTGTATGATACTTTCCAACAATTAAAATGAAAAAAATTGAAAATCTTACATTACAGTAAAAATAATTAAAAATCAATTGAACACAATTAAAAATTAAACAATCTAACAATTAAAAATTAAATAAATTAATTAAAAGAAATTTAACAAAAAAATTGCAAAACGATTTTCCTTACTGAAGCCGAAAACGCTTTTCGACCGTATGTCATGATCACAGGAATGAAAATTACCGAATAAGGGTGAACATAAAACTTAAATAGGGATTATTGTCTTTGCACATGCAAGTCCACGAACCGGAGATTAGAAATGGCCGGCGAACATTAACAGAATTCTCATGTAATTTAATTTCAACAGTTAATTACATGAGACTAATTATACCAGACTGGTATAATTACGTTGGATATTAAGTATTTTGGCCTCGTTAAATAAAAAATTAAGTTTTTCGTTAACGGCATGAAAGGCTAATTCTGATGCTGCTAAACGAGAAGCACGAACTGAGGCCGAGTGTTGATTAACACGAAAATTAAGAGGAAAACACGTAGAACCTTGGTACAATGAGTTGCAATCTCCGCAAGAAATGTTGTATATTTAATATTACGATTGTTGGTTGATGTAGTATTTTGTATCCTATCGTCATTCCGTTGAATATTTAAGCATTTTAATGCCTATAAATATTTAACGACGGAATCTACTTTGGGCTCAGCCAAAATGAAACTGAGTCTATGTTCAATTCCTACAAAACAAAGCCTATTCACTACAAAAATGCCTCAGGCTTGGTTAAGAGTAAAATGCAAAAACTTTGGGAGGTGCATTATGGCCACAGAAGCCAATGTGCTGACAACTAACAAAAAAAAAAAAAAAAAAAAAAAACTACAGAAAAATGATGAATGATTAGTAATAATAATTAATGCTCCCAAGTTTGACTTCTGTGCTAGGGAAAATAATGGAGCGAATGATTAAAAGATCATTTTGATAGGAATGGATCTTGAAGATGAGGCAATTCTCTTTAGAGTTTCTTTTAATATTTATTGATGATTTTGATGTAGGTATTAAGTTTAATGCCTATGTACAGTGATGATACAAAGGAGGTCAAGGTAGTTTATGAAGTTAATCAGTTAGGCTAAAAATAGCAATAATAGACTGGCAGTTATATATGTGAGAAAATTTAAAGACAAGATAATAAACAGAAATATGGGGAGAGATTAGATGCATTATGGATGCAAATTTTAGGGAACAGAATATAAATTTATAATATATAAAGCTGTTTTCTTTTTCTTTCTTTTTTGTTTTTTTAAACTCAGACTAAAACACAAGTACATAAATATAAGGGAACTGATCTGCAGAGGTTAGGATAGGTTGTCTCAGTCTCTCTCATCAACCAATCAGGGGTCAATCACTCTCTTATGACACTTCTCCCTTTTCAAACTTGCCTGACATCCTGACCACTGAAACAAGTGCCTGCATGTGATAAAAATATTGGTATAGATCCCGTAACATAATTCTCTTTATACAGGTAAATATCACAGAGTAAGTGTTTTTAATTGTAGTTATATCTTAATAGAATTAACCAGTGAAGGCAACAAGTTATCTGAATCAGGGAAATGCTTTACAAATATTGTGAGCTTTAAAACAGGTGGAAAATGAACAAAGAGACTGAATGCAAACCAACTGCAATATGCAATATTCATATCTTGAACAGCCTTAACACATTCATTGGAAAAGCAACATTTAGAAGGACAAAATTTTAAGATAGTGAGGAATGTGTTAAGGCTGTTCCTAAACAATCCTAACCACAAACCCAGTGCACTTGATATTTTTCTCACAAACAACCCTTAAAAGTACACAATCAAAGTGAATGGTCTTCTAGGCACCTCAGATAACTTAGTGATGCTTTTTTCTCGTAGCCATTCTCAGCCTTATGTTATTTGGCATTACAAGAATAGAAAAATGAGATGATCTGTGAGATTTCTATCAAGTGCGCTGGGTTTGTGGTTAGGATTTTCTGATGTTCAGCAGGTAATGAACAACTGCAAAAGCCTCAACATCTTGAACAGCAGGGACCACATTACTAGAAAACTGAAGCCAGCTGCAATTGCAAACATTAAAATTTCCAAGGAAATTTAACTCACTATTAGGAAAGTTCAACCAGAAAAAGAGTTTCAAAGAAAGGAAGTTAAAGATTTCCAAGTGATTAGTGCAGTCAGGATTTTTATAGAAGAACAGATGAATTTGACAGAAAGTGGTAGACAAAGATTTTAACTGAGAAGATCAAAAAGGGGAGATTTCAAATTACAGTCTCGGAGAGGGAATATCAGAGTGGATACATTAGCATTAATAGAGGCATATGATGAAGGGAAGCAAGCTTATGCAGCATCATCCAAAAAAAAAAAAAAAAAACCCGTTCCCATTTCACTCATCCATTAACTACAAATGTTTGTCTAGTTCTGCCTTGAATTTATTTAAGCTGTTAATTTCTACAATGACAGATGGAAGTTTGTTCCAGCAATAAACCACGTGCTGGCTAAAGGCAAATTTCCACACGTCTATTCTACAACTGTCTTTCCTCAAATTGAATTTATGTTCCCTCAGGCATAAATTCATTCAGATATTACATGTGCATGACTAATCTAGGTAAGAGGAAGAATCCTCTTGCCTAGATTAGTCATGCACAAGTAATATTTTTTAATTGAAAGGAATCATACAGTGAATAGTTAGAATGACTGAGATGGGCAGTGGTGGAAGCAACCAATAATTGGGAAGCTTTACAGACTAAGCGGAAACAGAGACCATGTATATTCATTAAATGAATAGGGAAGTGTTGGGGGGCTGAATCTTTTTAAGTTTGTCCTATTAGTTTGACTATTCATGGTTTATTCAATATTAAAGTGAAAGTAGAGGAGGGGGAGATGTTGTATGAAGTAAGAAAAGTGTTCAGTGTTCTCATTTGTGACCCCTATAATACATATTAATTTCTAAAATAATGTCATAACCAAAATTCACATTTGTTCATACTGTGATTTTTAATTATGGGGAAATAAACTTCTACTGAATAATGTGCACACACAAGCAGATCTGGATGTGTGTGTGTGTGTAGTAGTAGTAGTGGTGGTGGTGGCGGTATGTGATGCAAGAAAGCAAGTGTATGAGCTTATGCCACATCAGACAAAAAAAAAAAAAAAAAAAAGAAAGAAAAAAAGAAAAAAGAAAAATAAATCACACCATTCCCACCAAATGCCTGTCCAGTTCTTCCTTAAATTTATTTAACCTATCAACTTCCACAATGACAGATGGAAGTTTGTTCCAGCAATTAATACAAAACAACAGTGGACCCAACACCGAACCCTGTGGGACTCCACTAATAACACTAGTCCACAAAGAGCAGCACCCACTGATTACCACCCTCTGTCTTCTCCCACTCAACCATCCTTTTATCCATTGTAGCAGCTTACCCTTAATACCATTCTGCTCCAATTTGTACAATAGTCTTCCATGCGCAACAGTGTCAAAAGCTTTCCCAAAATCCAAATATATGATATCAAAATTATTTGTTAGTGCATAAGCTGATATGGCTATAGTGCATCTAGATCTGTAAGTTAATGTGAAAGTTAAGATGAAAGAACATATTTGTTGACAGAGTTGAATTTCTGTAGATTGTAATTTTCAGAAAACACATATGAAAGGAGGTCGTTCCAGAAAACAGTAGTTTAAGGAATAAACGAGGAAGAAAAAAAATGTTGGTTCTAAAAGTTTTAAGTTGAACATTAAAAGAATGTCGACTGTTTGTGGCAAGTGTTCAGACTGGTTTGGAAGAGTGCCAATTCAAAGAGCGGTGCCCATGGGAGTATCTACAGAAAGGCATGCAGCAGAAACAGTAGATCTATGAGACAAAGATTGGAGGTACTTTGTTAAAGATGAGTCATTTTTTTAATGGAATCTAGAAGTGCCTGAGAGAGGTTTTGTGGCACCACCCAAGATGTGGGAACAATATTCCATGGTAGGGCGGATTTGTACAGAGTGATTAGCTGTTTGGGCGAGAGTAAGAGAGAAAATCCAGTTTTTTAGATATAGAGGAAAAAGCAATATTTTTACTATGTATTTGATAGTATGAACCAGAGCTATAATGCTCAATAAGTTCTATGTTGATATCAATATTTGTAAAAGAATAAGAGAAGTTTACCTCAATATAATATGTAGAACACTTCTGTATGATACTTTCCGGAAATTAAAACAAAAACAATTAAAAAATCGAAAATCTTACATTACAGTAAGAAATAATTAACAATAATTAAAAATCAAATGAACACAATTAAATCAATTTAATGCAATTAAAAATTAAGTAAAAAATTAATTTAACGAAAAAAATTGCAAAACAATTTTCCTTCCTGAAGCTGACAATGCTTTCGACCATGTGTCGTAAACACAGGAATGAAAATTACCTAACAGGGGTGAGCATGGAACTTAAATAGGGATTATTTGTCATTGTGCATGTGTGTAAAGGACCACGAGTCGGAGATTAGATTATGGCCGGCAAACATTAACAGAATTCTCATGTAATTTAATTTCAATGGTTTCTGCAATGAATAGTCTTGTATAATTAAGTTAGACACTAAGTACTTTTGGCCTCGTTAAATAAAAAAGTATATTTTTCATTAACGGCATGAAAGGCTAATTCTCGTTCAGTGTGTGTGTGTACGCACGCATATACACACTTAAATGTTAAAAGTAAACTGCACCCCTCCCTCTCTCAGACATGCATACACAATCTTGCAATAATTGGTAGGTTTTTAGTTTGTTAGTAAACACCATTGGCTGACTTAGTAGTGGCAGTGTAATTTGTGAAGCAAGATAGAAAAGGATTTAATTCCAACATGAACTATTTCCACATTAAAAACATTTTATATATAAGTTTTAAAAATTATAACTTTAAAAGGGTATACCCAGTGGTATATAGATGAACATAATTTGATAAAATGCAGAGAACACAACAGATAATGGTAATTATTAAAATAGGACATTTTCACTATTTTATTATCAAAAGCTTTTTTTAAACAGCAAATTATAGGATCAAAAGGTTAAATGAGTATGAATTAGCTGGCAACAGTGACTTGAAATATAGCATGGTCTCAAAGTTGGGCAGACAAATATAGTAGGTAACACAGCTGGAAAATGTCATAATTGTCTCATTAAATTTCCCCAGACATTTTTATACTTCTCTTCTTTCCCCAAGAAACTCGGAATTTTTTGTCCAGCAAAATAGGCACACCAACCTAAGAACACACTGTTACAGACCTAATATGCATGATCTTCAGCTTGAGGAATCCCCTAGCATATCAATGTTTTGTCCCCTCCATCTGATATTTCTAATGGAAATAGTTCCAAACTGCTCCAAACAAGACAGTTCTGTCTTGTTTGTTTGTTTCATGTTCCTTAAGCAACTTTCTGCTGGGGATGGAAGCAGCAGAAATACCTGAGGAAGGTTAGTCCCATATTTGTGACATTTTATACATTACATACAATTACTTATATATTTTTTTTGTCTACTCACAGACTGTGCAAGGTTTGCTAGCCACTAACAACACTGGTTGGCATCAATTGTGCCAAAAGGGTGCAAGAATATTTGCTGATGCTATCGAGGCAGTGTTAGGTGGGTCGGAAAACTGCTAGCTTGGGGGGAGACAAAGACCAATAGATTGGCAGTAGCCACTGGCAGAGGTGAAAGAGATTCTTGCACTGCTTCTATGAGAATGAGCAGAAGCCTGAAAAACAAGATGCATGGTATTTCAGAGACTGCTGGGAGCCATTGCGGTACAAGTAAACACATGGGTTGTGTTAGGGTAGCTAAGAATAGAAACAGGTGCAGGTATACTTACGTGTACACCAATGCTAGGAGTTTAGTAAATAAATTTGATGAATTTGAGGTATTGCTCAAAACATCGAAGGCAGATATTGTTGGGATATCAGAGACGTGGTGTCACACAGATATAAGGGATGCAGAATATTTGCTGATGCTATCGAGGCAGTGTTAGGTGGGTCGGAAAACTGCTAGCTTGGGGGGAGACAAAGACCAATAGATTGACAGTAGCCACTGGCAGAGGTGAAAGAGATTCTTGCACTGCTTCTATGAGAATGAGCAGAAGCCTGAAAAACAAGATGCATGGTATTTCAGAGACTGCTGGGAGCCATTGCGGTACAAGTAAACACATGGGTTGTGTTAGGGTAGCTAAGAATAGAAACAGGTGCAGGTATACTTGCGTGTACACCAATGCTAGGAGTTTAGTAAATAAATTTGATGAATTTGAGGTATTGCTCAAAACATCGAAGGCAGATATTGTTGGGATATCAGAGACGTGGTGTCACACAGATATAAGGGATGCAGAACTGCAATTTGGGGAGTACAATGTCTACAGAAAGGATAGACAGGATAGGAAGGGGGGAGGGGTTATGCTATTAGTTAAGAAACACATAAAAACCAAGGAAGTGAAGCCAGTCGACATCGCTGGACAGTGCAGTGTGGAGTCAGTTTGGTGTGACATAAACATTGGGAGATCAAAATTGAGAGTAGGAGTGTGCTATAGGCCTAATGACTCTGATGAGTATAATAAGGAACTGTACAGGGAACTAGAGTGGGCCAGTAAATCAGAGTGTCTTATAATGGGAGATTTTAATTTCCCAGATATTGATTGGAATTTGGGGGCTGGTTACTCACACACTAGCAGGGCTTTTGTGGATTTATTGGATGATTGTTTTCTACATCAGCATGTTCGGGAGGCAACTAGAGGGAGTAATACTCTTGATTTGATTATCAGCAGTGATTCTTCATGCATTAAGAATCTGCAGATAAATGAACCACTAGGTGGCAGTGATCACAGTGTGCTGAAGTGGGATTCACTCAAAGAGAACTATCATTAGGGGTAAAGGGAAGGGTTATTGCTTCCGTAAAGGCGACTACGATGGACTGAGACAGTATTTAAATTCTATACAGTGGGACCAACTGATGATGTTACCAACAGCAAATTCAAAATGGGAAGCATTCAAAGAACTTATATTGGAAGCTACTAGGCTTTACATACCAACTAAGAAATATTGTTCAAGGTTTAGGCCAAAATGGATGTCAGATGAACTAATGAGGCATATGGCAGAGAAGAAAAATGCATGGGATACATACAAATTAACACATGACACAGAAGCCCATGATAGATACAAGTTGATATGCAACCAAGTTACAAAGGAGGTTAGGCACGCGAAGGCAGATTACGAGAAATCCTTGGCAAGGGATGCAAAGAAAAACAGCAAAGAGTTCTTTACTTATGTAAACTCTAGAAGGAAGGGGATGAATCAGATTGGTCCACTTGATATTGATGGGTCAAGTGTTGATGATCCTGCTCAGGTAGCCAACAAACTAAATGAATATTTTGCATCGACATTCACACATGAGGAGTTATTCAGCGAGGGGTATGCCAGAGGTGTATTCAACTCTAGCAGTAAGCTACAGAATCTTGAAATAACTGGGAGTAAAGTGGAGGAGAAACTGTTGAAGATAAACACAAGAAAGGCACCCGGGGTGGATGGGATCTATCCAGTTATATTAAAGGAGGCAGCAAAGGAAGTAAGTAAACCCTTAGCCATAATTATGAGAGCTTCCTTGGACTCAGGGGAGGTTTTTTTTTTTTTTTTTTTGATTTGGTAGTTGTTGGCGCATCGGCTTCTGTGGCCATATTGCACCTCCCAAGGTTTTTGCAGTACTTGGATCCAAGCCCGAGGCGGGAATCGAACCCGCGACCTTTGGGTTGCCGGGCAGGTACTTTACCCACTCAGCTAGCCCGGTCGGCTCAGGGGAGGTACCCATAGACTGGAAATGTGCAAATGTGACCCCAATTCACAAAGGCTGACACAAGTAATTATAGACCTGTGAGCTTAACTTCTGTTCCAGGAAAATTAATGGAGGCACTGGTTAAAGAAGCACTGCAGGATCATTTAGACAAGACTTCAGTTATAGCTCAGACACAGCATGGTTTTGTTAAGGGGAAGTCTTGCCTGACCAACTTGATTGGATACTATGATGCAGTCACAAAAGAACTGGATGCAGGGAATAACTTTGATATTATATACTTGGATCTTAGAAAGGCTTTTGATACTGTTGCACATGGAAGACTGCTACACAAATTGGAGCAGTGTGACATTGGAGGCAAATTGCTGCTATGGATAAAGGGGTGGTTGAGGGGGAGAAGACAGAGAGTGGTAATCAATGGACACTGCTCACCGTGGACTGATGTTATTAGTGGAGTCCCTCAGGGCTCAGTGTTGGGTCCATTATTGTTTTCTGTATTTATAAATGATATTGATGATGGTATATCGGGCTTAATGTCCAAGTTTGCAGATGATACAAAGGTTGGCAGGGTTGTCAAGGACACTACGGACACTATGCTGCTGCAACAGGATCTGGAAAGGTTGAGCAGATGGGCTGAGAGGTGGCAAATGAAGTTTAACATTGACAAATGTAAAGTACTACACATGGGAAACAGCAACCCTAGAGCAACGTATCAACTCTGTGGTACTACACTGACAGTGGTAGAGAATGAAAGGGACATAGGGGTGGTTGTGCAGGCAGATATGAAGTTCTCTGAGCAGTGCAGACGGGCTGCAAGAGTAGCTCATGGAGTATTGTCAATGATATACAGGAATTTTTCCAGCAGGGATAAGGAGGTGATTATTCCATTGTATAAGGCGATGGTCAGGCCACACCTAGAGTACTGTATACAGGTCTGGAGGCCTCATTTCAAGAAGGATGTAGAGCTGCTGGAACGAGTACAGAGAAGGGCAACAAGATTATTATTGTGTTCCATTCACTAATTTTATTAGTGAATGGAACAAAGGGGTGCTCTTACGAAGAAAGGCTTAAGTTTTGCAAATTACAGTGTCTGGAGACTAGGCACCAGCGAGGTGATCTGATAGAGGTGTATAAAGCCTTGAATGGTTTAAGCATGCTCAATGCTGATGGGATTCTTCCTCTAGCTCAGAAAAATCACCTGAGAGGGCATAAATTCAAATTGAGGAAAGACAGATGTAGGATAGACGTGCGGAAATTTGCCTTTAGCCAGCGGGTGGTTGGTTGGTGGAACAGACTTCCATCCCTTGTGGTGGAGGTTGATAGCCTAAATAAGTTTAAGGCTCAGCTGGACAAGTATTTTGAACGAACAGAGGGGTGAAGTGGAAGTGGGCTTTTTTTTTTTTTTTTTGGCTGATTTTTTTTTTTTTTTTTTTATGAGAACCCCAAACATGAGAGGTATTAGAACCTATAGTACTTAGTACCGTGCTTGGGTTGGAGGTTGAGAAGACGAAAGAAGATATTTGTTGACATTATGTTTGACAAAGATATTTGTTGACATTATGTTTGACAAAGATATTTGTTGGCTGATGCTGCATAAGCTTGCTTTCTTGCATCAAATGCCTCTACTAATGCTAAATGCTAATGCTAATTTCCTCCCTGAAATAATTTTGACAGATTCTTGTAGGAAATATGTTCTAAAACTCAGATATATGCTTAGAAAGATCTCATCACACTCAGTTTTAAAATATTGTAAGTTAATGACTGAAAACCAAGACATGCAGTTGGTTTAATTATCTTTTCCATCTATTTATTTTTCTCTATCACCATATTATTAGATATGAAAGAAAGGTCAGGATGTTCCTGGAACATTCTAGAACTTTTGGCAGAATTCTCTAGAAACTTGTCTACAGGTATATATACAAGTGGGTTCTGTACCAAGGAAGCAGTTTTGTATTTCAAAAAGTGCATGTGTTTCAGAGAGTGAGTGGTGAAAAAAATGAACAAGTGTTTTAGTGAATTAGTATTTTTACACAAGTGTTGTGTGCATATGTGTAAATTGTGAATTTAAATTAGAAACAAAAATGTACAATTTCTTAATTGTGTTCTTATGTCTGTGTACCTCATGAAATATGTATGTTGCATTCTTGCCAAAATAGCCTGATAATGTTTGCTACATTTGTGGAGAAGTGGTATTAAAATTTCAGCAGGAGCCACCTTCACAACTTGTGAGAAAAGCTTATGAACTCTATTTTGGATGTAAGGTTGAAGATCAAAATAAAGTGCCTTCTGCTGTTCTGTGATATGGTGGGAACCTTGAGACCACAAAAACCATTGTTACTTTTGCATGACCAATATTTCTGGAAAATCCAAGCATAAAGTAGACTATTCCAACATATCTTCTGCTCTAAGACCAGTTACTCATGATAATACAATGCCAAACTACCCAAAAGTTATGGACTTGATTGATTCAGGATCAGAAAAGGAGTCTCCAGAAGATGCAGAACCCAGAAGTGTACAGATCCAGACTTTTCACCTATTGATACTACAAAGTTGCATCTAATCACTCAGGCAGAATTGAACAATTTGGTCAGAGATCTGGACCTCTCCAAAATCAAGGCTCAATTAGTAGGATAACAGCTTCAGCAGTGGAATTTTCTTGAAATGGGTGTCAAGGAATAGGCTATCTAACATAATGACTTATTACTCCATGAATGATGCTTTGGTTTATTGTAACAATGTCTGGGAATTAATGATAATGGGAATTAATATCTGGAGCATGTGTCTGAGCAGTGGAGGCTTTTCATTATTCATCCAAGGTCAGTTTGAAAGCAGTTTTACTCCATAATAAAAATAAGTATCCATCTATACTATTGGCCCATGCAGTTCACATGAAGGAAATGTATGAGACCCTACAGGTTCTTTTGCAAAAATTATGCTATCAAGGATACAAATGTAATATCTGTGCCAAACTAAAAGTGGTAAGCTTTGCTGACTGGCTTGCAAGGTGGAAACACTAAATACTGCTGCTTTTTATGCAAGAGGGACAGCTGAGCAGCAAATGGTTGCCACTACAGGGTAAAAAAACAAAGGTCAGACCATACAGAAACTACACCAGATCAGAAAAATATAATGCATCCTCCTTTTTGGTGGATAAGTCAAAAATCTATTTACCTCCAATTGCATGTTTAATAAAAATATTAGTGAAAGCAATGGGCAAAAAAGGAGAAGGATTTTCCTGTTTGAGGCATAACTTTCCTCAAATCAGTGAGGCCAAGATAAGAGGGAATTTTTGTGGGTCCTCAAATCAAACTGCTATTCCAAGTTGAGGAATTCAGGGATGGTCAAAAAAGTGCAGATATGCTTTAATCCAGCAAAGTGTAAGGTCTTACACCTGGAGGAACAGTAACGCCAAAATAACTTATACACTTGGTGGAGTTGAATTAAAGTTAGTAGTGGAAGAAAGGGACTTGGGAGTTACGATACAGTCAGACACGAAGTTCTCCAAGTATTGTAGACAGGTTGCAAGGAAGGCCCATGGTGTCCTATCGATGATTTATCAAACATTTGCTAGTAGAGATAAGGAAATCATAATCCCATTATATAAGGCTATTGTTAAACCACACTTGGAATACTGTGTTCAAGTATGGAGACCACACCTAAAAAAAGATATCTGGCTTCTTGAAAGAGTCCAGGGATGGGCAATTGCCAATCTCGCCTGGTAAGATTAGCAAAAGGATGTCCTTGTGAGGAAAGACTTCGAATTTGTGGACTGCACAGCTTGGGAAAATGGAGTCCAATATGGCAGCTTGGAAATTAGGCACCTTAAAGGCAACTTGATTGAGGTATTTAAGGCTCTGAGAGTAGTAAAATGAATAAGGATGAAATTTTTACAGTTATATAAATGATTTTAAAACTAGCATCCATAAATTCAAGTTATGGGGAGAAATATTTCGACTGGATTGCAGAAAGTTTTATTTTAGTCAGAGTTATAAATTACTGGAATAAGTTACCTACATGGGTGGCAGAGGCTGACAGTTTGGGCAAATTCAAGGTCAGCTGGATAGTTGACCTTGAATTTGAATAGTTGACCTACGGGTGGAGGGAAATTCATAGGTTGTCTATTTATTTTTTATTAAGTATTTATTTTATTTTATTATTATTTTTATTTATTTATTATTTTTTTTTCTGGCTGGTGCAACATAAGCCTTAGGATTCCTGGCACCATATGGCCATTACTAATACACTAAATAATTAAATGCTAAGAAATAAGAGCCTGGAAGGCATTTGAAAATGTCTGCTGGAACTTTATAGGCTATGAGAAATCACAAAATTACAGTAAAATTGTGGATGGACTAATTTTAGTGTTCAGAGAGTTGGGATGCAACATGTCATCAAAGCTTCCTTTCCTGCAATCCCATTTAGCCTTTTTTCCTGAAAACTTATGAGCAGTCTCCAAAGAACATGGTGAAAGGTTTTTCACCAAGGTATTTCTCAAAAGGGAAAAAGATATGGGAAAAATGGAGGAATCTCATACAGGAGACACCAATGGGCGATTAAAAAAGACAAAAAAAATGACAAAATAAGTGTTTTGTTATCAGATAAACATTTTTGTAAATCAAATAAGGTTAATATACCCATTTTTCAATATTTAGTACTGTATGTAACATTTCCTTAAAATATATGGAAATTATTTTACTAGAAACTTAGATTATGACTTTAATCCTTTCTCCCTTAAAACTTGGTAGACATTAGAGCAATATGGTTGCCATATTTGAATTCAGCAACATCAAATCTACAAGGATCACTCTGAATTTTAACACGAGTGGAGAGTCTTACATATTCTTGTAAACTCTTTTGATCATAGAGCAGTTCCCCCTGGCATCTACTCATTTGTCCATTTAAAAGGTCCCTGACAACTACATAGTGAAACAACTATTACATACAACAGGATGTAATAGTTGTTGGGATGTGTTCAGGGTGGAGCACATCACCCAATATATGTTCTTGAGTAGGAGAAAGACATACAAACAACATTAATTGTGCTAGTTTCTAACTAGCATAATTAAAGAATTATTACAAGTTAATTCTTAACTTGTAAGTGGCTGTTTATAAAGACAAGCAGGGGAGCTTATTCAGTTTGTATGATTATTCCCTCCGATTTCATGAATAATAAAACTAGTATTAATTGCTTATAAGGCATGCTTTGACTTAATAGGGTGCAATTAGCATTTTTTTATTATTTTTTAAGAAGTATATTTATTATTCTGAAAAGTGAGGATTTAAGGGTACCATCCAAGTCTCAGTTGATGCCAATGATTAATCATGGCTGATGTAGTGTCTACTGCAGGAGGGGATGAGAAACATTATTTAAATGAAGTGAATGTTGCTTGCATATAATTCCTAGCTGAGATATAAAGTGTCTACTGATTAAGTTGCCATATGTTTGAATTCTTTGTCTAATTTGAAACAAGACAGAATATTTAGAAAAGGAAGCTGACCAAGAAAATTATTTTCATAGATTTTATTATATGTTAAAATAAATACAATATATATATATATATATATTAAATGGATTGATATATTAAAATTACAATTCTCGGCAATATGTTCAACAACATATTTTCACTTTCATTTTAAATTAAAATAATCCAAAAGGATATGAAAAGTAGTGGAGCGAGATGGGGATGGGAAAGGAAAATACTACATTATTATTATTATTAATATCCTTATGGTACAAGGAAGCCAGAGGCTTACGCTGCACTAGCCAAAAAAAAAAAATTCCCAAGCTACCAAATGAGAGAGAGAGAGAGAGAGAGAGAGAGAGAGAGAGAAGAATGATGATGTTTAAGAAGGAAAAAAAGTCGAATAACTGGTAAACATAGAGATATCTTCTAGCACTTTTACTATGGCAGTAGCTCAATGGAAAAAGACATGGCTTCCTATTGCTGCAAAACCTACTCTTTACCCTTTGTTCAGGAGAAAAGAGACCCAAGTCTGTGGCTTGTGCTGTAGTTGGGTAGCCTGTCACATGCTGCTTGCCACCACAACAACCAGTAATTCTCCATAACTTTCACAGAGGCCCACTGGAAGTACAGTGCATGATACTGCACTAAATTGTGTGGAATCATTCACTGCACCGCTACCACTGACACCACATTTACCAGTCAACCATGATCAGGGCATATTCATTCATATGAATGAATATGCCCTGATCATGGTTGACTTAATATAAAATGAAACCTAAAAAAATGTGAATTTTAAAGCGCCGTGAATATTTTCCGCATAAAAAACATGGGCGTGGCTAAAATTATCTTTCCCGGTCAAAACAGCGCTCAGTGGATGGGGGAGAGGGGTGACAAAATCGCGAGCGTGGATGTTTCTCACTAATCCTTGTTCAGCATGTGTTATGCACTTGTCGTTTGCTTTTAATTTGAATAAATTGAATAAATTTATCAATTTATAAATTGATATGCTTACAAAAATGATAAATCTACCATTTTGCAGTGTAAAACAGACTTTTTTGAGTGTGTTAACGGAAGAAAGTGACTTTATTGTGGACAAGTTCTTTCTAATCCCTACAAAAATATGGCTACGAATAACAAGAGAAATGTGAAAATATCAAAGGTGATGACATTAGCGAATAAAATAGAGTTATTAGATAAAATTTCTAATGGTGAAAGTGTCTCCTCAGTGGCAAAACATTATAAAATCAATAAGTCAATGGTACGATCAATCAAAAAATCGGAAGAAAAAATCCGCCGTAGTGTCCGTGAAAATGCGCTAATTGCTTCAAAAATTTGCTCTAACTCGTGATGTTAAATTAGAAAAAATGGAAAAAGCTCTAAATCTGTGGATAGAAGACAGAACTCAAAATAAAATTCTGTTAAATTCACTCATCATTCGTGAAAAGGCAAAACTCCTTTATCAACACTTTAGCGGAACTGGTGATAGCACTGGCGGGATAAGTTTTTTTGCTAGCAAAGGCACTGGTTTGAAAGATTTGTTTGAAATTTCTAATAAATATTGCATTTAATATTAAATTGTTTCTTATTTTCATTTCGATGCCATATGCTTGCATTTCACTATGTACATAGTCATATTATGAAGGTAAATATAATACATACAGACAAAATTTTAGACTAGTTTTTCTTATATATTTCATACTTTGGAACGGACCCCTTTATTACTATGGGAGCCATAACTCAGTATTCGCGTTTTCGGCATTTGCAACATTTCTCAGGAACATAACCCCCCGCAAATAGCAGGGGTTTACAGTATATATATATATATATATATTCAATTTTCAAGAATATTTGCTGATACCATTGAGACAGGTGGGTCGGAAAACTGCTAGTTTTCAGGGGTATTCACAGACTAAAAGATTAATGGTAGCCACAGGCAGAAGCGAAAGTGATTCTTGCACTGCTTCTACTGTAATGAGTAGCAGCTTAGACAGCAAACTGCTGGGGATTTCAAGAGCTGCTGGGAGTCATCATGGAACAAGTAAATACATGGGCTGTGCTAGGGTAACTAAGAATAAAAACGAGTGCATGTATACTTGCATGTACACTAATGCTAGAAGTATAGTCAATAAAATTGATGAATTTGAAGTGCTGATCAAGACATCAAATGCAAATATTGTTGGGATATCAGCGACATGGTTTCACACAGATATAAGCAGTGCAGAATTGGAATTTGGGGAGTACAATGTGGACAGAAAGGACAGACAGGGTAAGAAGGGAGGAGGGGTTATGCTGTTAGTTAAGAAACACAAAATCTAAGTAAGTGCATCCAGTTGACACGGGTGAACAGTGCAATGTTGAGTGTTTGGTGGGACAAACACTGAGAAAGGGAAAATGAGAGTAGAAGTAAGTTATAGGCCAAATGACGCTGATGAGTAGTGAACAGTTGTGCAGAGAAATAGAATGGGCCAGTAAATCAGAATGTCTTGTAATGGGGAATTTTAACTTTCCAGATATTGACTGGAATTTGTGGGTTGTCGCACGTTACCAAGAGGCTTTTGTGGATTTACAGGAGGATAGTTTTCTACAGCAACATGTTTGAGGGCAACCATTGGGAGTAATACCCTGGATCTGATTATCAGAAGTGATGGCACATGCATTAGGAAATTGCAGAAAAGGAACCACTAGGTGACAGTGATCACAGTGTACTTATGTGGGATTTACTTAGAGAAATAACCATCAGAGGTAAATGGAAAGGTTTTTGTTTTCATAAAGGTGACTACAGTGGTCTCAGACAGCATTAGCATTAGCATTAGCAGAGGCATATGATGCAAGAAAGCAAGCTTATTCAGCATCAGCCAAAAAAAAACAAAAAAAAAAAAAAAAAAAACCCACTCCCATTTCACCCCTCCGTTCGTTCGAAATACCTGTCCAGTTGAGCTTTAAATTTGTTTAGGCTATCAACTTCAACAACCAGTGATGGAAGTCGGTTCCACCAACCAACCACCCGCTGGCCAAAGGCAAATTTCCGCACATCTATCCGACATCCGTCCTTCCTCAATTTGAATTTATGCCCTCTGAGGTGATTATTCTGAGAAAGATGAAGAATCCCATTGGCATTGAGCATGCTCAAACCATTCAAAGCCTTATACACCTCTATCAGATCACCTCGCCGGTGCCTAGTCTCCAGACTCTGTAATTTGCACAACTTAAGCCTTTCTTCGTAAGAGCAACCCTTTGTTCCATTTACTAATCTTGTTGCCCTTCTCTGTACCCGTTCCAGCAGCTCTACATCCTTCTTGAAATGAGGCCTCCAGACCTGTATACAGTACTCAAGATGTGGCCTTACCATTGCCTTATACAAGGGAATAATCACCTCCTTATCCCTGCTAGAAAAATTCCTCTTTATCATTGACAAGACACCATGAGCTACTCTTGCAGCTCGTCTGCACTGCTCAGAGAACTTCATATCTGCCTGCACAATTACCCCCAGGTCCTTTTCATTCTCCACCACTGTCAGTGTAGTACCGCAGAGTTGATACGTTGATCTGGGGTTACTGTTTCCCATATGCAGCACTTTACATTTGTCGATGTTAAACCTCATTTGCCACCTCTCAGCCCATCTGTTCAACCTGTCCAGATCCTGTTGCAGCAGCATAGCGTCAGTATTGTCCTTAACGACCCTGCCAACCTTTGTATCATCTGCAAACTTGGACATTAAACTTGATATCCCATCATCAATATCATTCATAAACACCGAAAACAACAACGGACCCAACACTGAACCTTGAGGAACTCCACTAATAACATTAGTCCACGTTGAGCAGTGTCCATTGATTACCACTCTCTGTCTTCTGCCACTCAACCATCCCCTTATCCATAGCAGCAATTTGCCTCCAATGCCACACTGCTCCAATTTGTGCAGCAGTCTTCCATGTGCAACAGTATCAAAAGCCTTTCTAAGATCCAAATATATAATATCAAAGTTATTCCCTGCATCCAGTTCTTTTGTGACTACATCATAGTATCCAATCAAATTGGTCAGGCAAGACCTGCCCTTAACAAAACCATGCTGCGTCTGAGCTATAACTGAATTCTTGTCTAGATGATCCTGCAGTGCTTCTTTAACCAGTGCCTCCATTAATTTACCTGGAACAGAAGTTAAACTAACAGGTCTATAATTACTTGTGTCAGCCTTTGAACCTCCTTTGTGAATTGGGGTCACATTTGCACATCTCCAGTCCATAGGTACCTCCCCTGAGTCCAAGGAAGCTCTCATAATTATGGATAAGGGTTTGCTTACTTGCTTTGCTGCCTCCTTTAATATAACTGGATAGATCCCATCCACCCCAGGTGCCTTTTTTATGTTTAACCTCAACAATCTCTCCTCCACTTTCCTCTCAGTTATTACAAAATCATCCAGCTCACTGCCAATGTTTACTTTACCTACATCATTCTCCTTCCTGAATAACTCCTCATGCGTGAATGTAGATGCAAAATACTCGTTTAGATTGTTAGCCACCTGAGCAGGATCCTCAACTGTTGAACCATCAATATCCAGTGGACCAATCTGATTCATCCCTTTCCTTTTCGAGTTCAAGTATGTAAAGAACTCTTTTCTGTTTTTCTTTGCATCCTTTGCCAAGGATTTTTCATAGTCTGCCTTTGCCTGCCTAATCTCCTTTGTGACTTGGTTACAGACCAACTTATATCTATCATAGGCTTCCATGTCACCCATTAATTTGTATGTATCCCATGCATTTTTTAAATTCTTTTTTTTAAATTCTATAGAGTGGGATCAACGGATGATATTACCAACAGTGAATTCTAAATGGGAAGCCTTCAGGGACTTAATCTGGGAAGTTACAATTCTTTTCATACTAACTAAGAATACTGTTCAAGGTTCGGGCCTAAATGGATGAATTAATGAGGCTTGCTGCAGAGAAGGAAAATGCATGGGATGCATATAAATTATCAGGCGACACAGAAGCCTACAACAGATATAAGCTAGTCTGTAATCAAGTCTCAAAGGAGGTTAGGCAGGCGTAGGCAGATTACGAGAAATCTTTGGAAAAGGACGCAAAAAAAAAACAGCAAAAAGTTCTTTACTTATGTAAACTCTAGAAGGAAGGGGATGAATCAGATTCGTCCACTTAACATGGATGGTTCGACTATTGATGATCCTGCTCAAGTAGATGATAAACTGAATGAGTATTTTGCATTCACACATGAGGAGTTATTCAAGGAGGGGAATGCCAGAAGTTTATCAAACTCTAACAGGGAACTAAGGGGAGGAGAAATTGTTGAAATTAAGCATAAAAAAGACACCTAGGGCAGATGGAATCTATGCAGTTATAATGAAGGAGGCAGCAAGGGAAGTAAGCAAACCCTTAGCCATAATTATGATAGCATTCTTAGAGTCAGGGGAAGTCCCCATGAACTGGAGATTATTATTATTATCAGCCATATGGTGCAAGGAAGCCTAAGGCTTATGCTGCACTAGCCAAAAAAAATTCCCGAGTTATCCTGAGAGAGAGAGAGAAGGGAAGCACCAAGAAAGAGAAGAATGATGATATCCAGCTCAGGACCCTGGATGTGCCAAGCCCACTTCCACTAGATGTTAATCCCTGTGCAAATGTATCCCCAAATCACAAAAAGTGTTCAAAGGGTGACACAAATAATTATAGATCTGTTAGTTAGACTTTTGTTTCGAGATCCTGTATCACCTGTAAAGAGGTGATACAGGATCACCTTGACAAGACAGCAGCAATAGTTCAGACACAGCATGGGTTTGTTAAGGGGAAGTCTTGTCTAACCAATTTGATTGGATACTATGATGTGGTCACAAAGAAATTGATACAAAAAATAATTTAGCATTAGTAGAGGCATATGATGCAAGAAAGCCAGCTTATGAGCACCAGGGAAAAAAAAATAAATAAATAAAAAAAAACCACTCCCATTTTGCCCCTCCGTTCGTTCCAAATACCTGTCCAGCTCAGCCTTAAATTTATTTAGGCTATCAACTTCCACAACAAAAGATGGAAGTCTGTTCCACCAACCAACTACCTGCTGGATAAAGGCAAACTTCTGCACATCTATCCTACAACTGTCTTTCCTCAAATTTGAATTGATGCCCTCTCAGGTGATTATTCAGAGCACGAGAAAGAATCCCATCAGCATTGAGCATGCTCAAACCATTCAAGGCTTTATACACCTCAATCAGATCACCTTACAGGTGCCTAAGTCTCCAGACAGTGTAATTTGCAAAACTTAAGCCTTTCTTCTAAGAGCAACCCTTTGTTCCGTTTACAAATCTTGTTGCCCTTCTCTGTACTTGTTCCAACAGCTCTACATCCTTCTTAAATGAGGCATCCAGACCTGTATACAGTACTCAAGGTTTGGCCTGACCATTGCCTTATATAAGGGAATAATCACTTGCTTATCCCTGCTAGAAAAATTCCTGTATATCATTGACAAGACACCATGAGCTACTCTTGCAGACCATCTGCACTGCACAGAAAACTTCATATCTACCTGCAAAATTACCCCCAGGTTCTTTTTTACTCTCTACCTCTGACAGTGTAGTACCACACAGTTGATACATTACTCTGAGGTTACTACTTCCCATATGCAGTACTTTACATTTGTCAATGTTAAACTTCATTTGCCATCTCTCAGCCCATCTGCTCAACATTTCTAGATCCTGTTGTAGCAGCAGAATACTGTCATTAAAAACCCTGCCAACCTTCATATGGTCTGCAAACTTGGACATTAAGCCTGATATACCATCATCAATATCATTAATAAATACAGAAAACAACAATAAACACAACACTGAACCCTGAGGGACTCCACTAATAACATTTGTCCATGAAGAGCAGTGTCCATTGATTACCACTCTGTCTTCTCCCACTCAACCATCTCTTTATCCATAGCAGCAATTTGCCTCCAATGCCACACTGTTCCAATTTGTGCAGCAGTGTTCCATGTGCAACAGTATCAAAAGCCTTTCTAAGATCCAAATATATGATATCAAAGTTATTCCTTGCATCCAGTTCCTTTGTGACCACATCATAGTATCTAATCAAATTGGTCAGAAAAGACTTCCCCTTAACAAAACCATGCCGTATCCAAGCTATAACTGAAGTCTTGTCTAGATGATCCTGCAGTGTTTTTTTAACTTCTGTTTCAGAGAAATGTATGCCTCCATTAATTTTCCTGGAACAGAAGTTAAACTCACAGGTCTATAATTACTTGTGTCACCCTTTGATCTTCCTTTGTGAATTGGGATCACATTTGGACATCTCCAGTCCATGGGTACCTCCCCTGAGTCCAAGGAAGCTCTCATAATTATGGCTAAGGGTTTGCTTACTTCTTTTGCTGCCTCCTTTAATATAACTGGATAGATCCCATCCACTAGGGTGCCTTTTTTTATGTTTATCTTCAACAATTTCTCCTCCACTTTCCTCAGTTATTACAAAATCATCTAGCTCATTGCCAGAGTTTAATTCACCTCTGGTATCCCCTCCCTGAATAACTCCTCATGTGTGAATGTAGATGCAAAATACTCATTTAGTTTGTAATACTAATATATACACACACACACACACACACACACACACACACACACACACACACACACACACACACACACACACACACTATTGGCTATTCAAAATTTAATTGATTATATTTTATTATCTTTGTATTTAGACCTCTAAATTATCTTTGAGAGTTTCTGCTGCATTAATTTTATTCTCTTATGTATAATTTCACTCTTCTGTCTTGCCATACTGCTGACATTTTTATTTTTTTATCATTATTCTTACTTAAGTTTATATATACTAATATATATATATATATATATACACACAGCAGACTCTTGATTAATCGGGATCGGATTAACCGGGACACTTCAAAACTGAAGTAATAACTAGAATAGGCATAAACAGATATTTTGCAAGTCTTAAATAAGTGACAAGCGACATTATAAGTCGGCATTGGGAGATTAGTATATCTATTATCTTGCAATCCCGACTGTCTTCAACACCTGCCACTCAAAAAAAAAGAGAGAGAGAAAAAAAAAAAAAAAAAGACCAAATTTTTAGTTTGTTTTATTGCATCGCATCAATTTGTTGTGTTCTGTTGCAGTGCAAAAGGACAAATTTTGTTTCGTTATTTATGTTTAGGGTTGTCGGAATTTTTTTTATAGTAAATTTTTTTTTTCCTTGGTAATCACAAAAATGATGGGTAAATGCAAAAGAGTTGCGTTTTCAGTTAAACAAAAACTTGAAATTATTCAAAAGTTTGAAAACGGTGCATCTGTTAAATCTCTAAGGAATAATTATAATAAGGATGTATCAAAATGGCCAAACATTAACAAGTATCGCACAGAATTCAGATTTGTCAATAATAATATAGGAGAAATACGTTAGTCATTGTCGAGTTATGTAAAACTCGACAAAGTAAGAAGTCCTGGAGTGTATGCTTACGTATGTATGTCGGGGAGTTTTGTATTTTTGGATTAACCGGGAAATCGATTATTTGGGATTTGTTTTTTTACGATCTATCCCGGAAAATCAAGAGTCTACTGTGTGTGTGTGTGTGTGTGTGTGTGTGTGTGTGTGTGTGTGTGTGTGTGTGTGTGTGTGTGTGTGTGTGTGTGTGTGTGTATATATAAAATATTATTAGTATAAAATACTAATAATGAAGACTGAAGACACAAAAATTATGAAAGACTGCAATGCTATCTCCACCTTGGTTGTTTTTTCAAAAATTCATTTGGTTTACTTTTACAATTTTTAAAATTTTTATTGTTACAATTTTTTTTTTCCGGTTCCTTTCTTCCCCCCTTCATTCACAATGAATATTGCTCCCATGGTACACCGTATTTTCATTAGTTTAATTCGATGCATAAACATCTACTTACTGTATTTTATACAAATAATATTTTATATATACATTATGGCTGTAGGGTACTTTTGCGATAGCAGTGACCCTGATTCATAATTCATGTTATTGTAATTCAGTCTTATCTAATCTAAATCTTAATTCCCTTCTCCCCTATAGCATATAACTTCTCTATTGCATTATTCTTGATGATTATATATATAAAAAACCCTATTTTGTAATATTTGGGATTTGTTATATAATACCAACTGAATAAATTGGAGAATTTAGAATATAAGTATTAAGGGTGAGAACTATGCCCATTAGGTCAAAGGGCCAAGTATTTAGGTAACCTAGGTTGGACTTCTTTTTTGTACCTTATAAATAAACACATAGAATATAATAAAATAAAATAGTAAAATTAAAATGATGTAACTAATTAGATATATGGATACACTGAATGGAATGTTAACTAGGGCTAGCTCCATTCAATATATCCCATCAATAATTAGCTGAGGCTATCTGTTTCTGATTGCCATTTGCCAGTTTTTCTATGTTCAAATATACTGAGAATTTACTGTGAATATATTATCAATTTAGTTTAATTACTTTAATATACATTAAATTTAGCAGAAAACTGGCAGAATAACTGCTTGCCCGACAGATAGCAGTGAAAATTAATAATAAAAATAAATATAATGGAAGTGAATCAAGAATAATAAATGTAGATTGAGGTCTATTACTATCCTTATTTCTCTCCCTATTCGCCTTAATTTTAGGCGTAAGCTTTTCACTACATAAATAAATAGTTGGTACTCACATTTATTATTCTTGATTCACTTCCATTATTTTTATTTTTATTATTAATTTTCACTGCTATCTGTCAGACTAGCAGTTACTCTGCCAGTTTTCTGCTAAATTTAATGTATATTAAAGTAATTAAACTAAATTGATAATATATTCCCAGTAAATTCTCAATATATTTGAACAAAGAAAAACTGGCAAATGGCAAACAGAAACAGATAGCCTGAGCTAATTATTGATGGGATATATTGAGTGGAGCTAGCCCTAGTTAACGCTCCATTCAATGTATCCATATATCTATAAATTAGTTACATCATAATTTTAATTTTACTATTTTATTTTATGTGTTTATTTATAGGGTACAACAAAGAAGTCCAACCTAGGTTACCTAAATACTTGGCCTTTTGACCTAATGGGTATAGTTTTCACCCCTAATACTTATATTCTAAATTCTCCAATTTATCCAGTTGGTATTATATTTAAAAAATAAGGTTATATACAGACTGATGTAATGTTCAATCAATAATGTGATGGCATTAATCTGGTCTGATACTCTTTCTTTTCTATTCCTCATATACATATATATATATGAGTGGTTTCTTTGATTTTCTTCAGATCCTTCTACAAAGGTCTGGTCTGATACTCTTTCTTTTCTATTCCTCATATACATATATATATATATATATGAGTGGTTTCTTTGATTTTCTTCAGATCCTCCTACAGATCCTTCTTCTTTGTACTTAACAGTCCCTCTTCAGCATCCAGCAATAGTGAATGATCATGTTGATATTCCACCTCCCATGTACCTCATCTCCATGTCTTTAATATCTTGGTGAAATCTCTCAACCTGTTCTCCACTAGCACTTCCTAGATTTTTCAGGAAAGTAGGTCAATGTGTAGGTCAAGTAGGTGCAAAAAATGTACCTTGAGACTTATGTTGCAGTCCAGCTTCTTGAAGTTTGTCAAGATATTTTCAACTATATTCTAGTAGTCCGGATCCTTGTTGTTGCCTAAGAAGGTTGTCAACAACAGACCCGAAGCTAATCCATGCCTGTTTTTCTCTTTTATTCATAGTTTCCACAAAATTTCAGTCCCTCATCAGTTTGCAAATTTGAGGTCTAACAAAAATACCTTGTTTTAGCTACTCTTGGGTGATCAATGGAAATTTAGTACAAAGGTATTGAAGAAGGGAACTTCCTGTAGTAAAGCTTTCATACTGTTTAATCAATGTGCAGGGATGGAAGAAGGATAGTTTTGGGATCTACCAGTAGTTTATGAACTAGGTTCTTGATTCAGACATCAAACTGCTCCTCTTTGGCCAGACTTGGACATCCTTGTGCTTACTCTTTGTAGACTGCCCCACTCACATAAAAAGCAAGACATTTTTGTGTAGCCAGATTGCTGTCCAAGTAACATGCCTAGCACTTTAAAGTCAGTACAGAACAACCAACCATGTTCTTCATACTTAATATTTGTCAACAACTTCTTCAAGTTCTCATATGTTTCTTGCAAATTCACAGAGTGAGCTACTGGAATTGACTGTTATTTATTTCCATTGTGGAGCAACACACATAAGACTCCTCTTTGATAGTCAATAAAAAGTCTCCGCTAGAAGATTTTTTGACTTAAGTCTAGACCCAAGGAATTCTGCAGATTCCTTTGGTAGATTTAAATCTCTTACCAGATTATTAAGTTCATTCTGAAAAAGCAGTTAAGGGCTGGACTCTAATGTCTCCAGGCATGCAGACATCAGTTTCATCTTCAGAAACTTCACTTTTGGCACTCTGTTGCTACATTCTCCCTGTAGCTGGTCTAATGGCAGATGGAATATTAGAATATACAATTCCCTTCTTACTCTTTGCATCATATCCTTCTACATTAAGCAAAAGTAACAGTCATCACAGTAGTTTGTAGGCTTCCACCAATCATGGGAATTGCAAATGGCATAGCCTTCTTTTTACCATTTTTCTACAATCTAAATGCTTCAACAAACTTCAGAAAACTTTATGTGAAGCCCATTGTTCATTTTGGTCACCAAGTTTCACTCCAAAATAAGCACAACACACATTTTTTTACAAATTCTATAATATCTTATCTTTGCTTAACTTCTATCAATATAACAAAATAAGTTCAGATTGTTCAAACACTTGTGTGAAGACATTTTACTCACTTTTCAGCAAAGGTCTGACATGATAACCTCGAAAATAAACTGGGCTTATACTGAAAAATATTACTACATAAAGCTCTCAAGGCCAAGAAACAGATGACTGAAGGCAGTGTTGCCAACGAATGTGTGAAGATTTAGTTACAAATTCCCAATATTTACATCTGATTTAATACATTCAATAATACCACTTAAGTGATTTGTGAGGAAATGGTACATGACAGAAAAAAATGAATAACATTTCTGTGTAATAATCCGAGTTAAAAACAGCTATTAGTTTACAAATATTAAAACCAGAGTAGTGTTAGTTAATAAAATTATTTAAAATTAAAACTCATAAGTTTTGAATATTTCATGAGAGGTGAAATAATTTTAACAAGAAGATAAATCTGCAGAAGCTGCGTACCTGCCTGCCTGCAAAACAAATAAATTTCCTTTTTATATTCTGGAATGACCAGATGGATATTCTGGAATGACCATCTAAGGTCAGAGGAATTCACAAGATAAATGGGGAAAGATTGCAAGAACATCACTGTATTTAGTAATCACATGAGCTTGAACCGCAGTCACTCAAATGTGTATACTTCTATATGCATGACCACTCAGGTACAACAGCTGCTCTAACATACTAGTGCACATAAAGGTTTCCCTGGTTTATGCAATTTAATCATGCCAAAAATGAGGCATACTATTTCTTAGTCTGATACCATGTCCTTAAATAATTATCAATCTTGTTTTAAATAATATTTGACAAAAAGTTATTGCCTATAACATAGGTTTCTGGGTCTTGTAATATTTTGCTAAGTATATTACATAAAATTCTGAATATAAAAACAAACTGTCTTTCTCTCATGAATAAATACAAGATAGATTTTTAATGCTTTTTGAGTCAAGTAGCTTAGTTCTCTTGCATGCTTCTAAAAAATTTGTCTTTGTTACACTTTATAATCTTATTCTTTATTCTAACATTTTTTCATGGATAATAAGAATAAACATATCTTCAGTAATAGCAGTCTTTTTTTTTTTTTATCCAAGAAAAAAAAATTTTTAACTACCTTACTTCTAATACACAGCAATGCAGAGCTAGAGAAATTGAAGCTGAAACCAATGCTCAACAGAAAATCACACACTGGTGCATGGCACAGATTGTCTGCAAACAAATTTTATAGCTATAGTTCTCTAATTTAAAAGAATCAATGATGCAGATTGTATCCCCCCCATATGGGACTGAAAGGCTTGGAAACTGTTCACTTGGGGCTTCACTGATTTAGTTACCTCACTGGCCAAATCTTGTTCCTAGTTTCCACTAGGACTTAGGATCCAGCAAAAGTGAATATCCAACCTGAATCCCAAATAGAGTATTTTGTCATGAACATGACAGAGAACTGGATGAATATTATATTATGTACCTGCCATAGCCTATAAAATACAGGGAGGCAGGGTATAATTACACCTAGAATACTGCATGGTAGTGAACATGAAAATAAGAATATGGCAAGTTCTATCATACATACAACACAGTGTAAACACTACACTCAAAGAAAATCTGATATAAGGTAGTTTAAGGAAAACTGCCACAGATCCTGCAGACAATTTGGACTTTGGCCCATCAGTTAAAGTCTGCCAATTTAAATGATGAATTAAAAAGCCATCAAAGGGCACAGTCTCTGGATAGAAGAAACAGGCAGTTAGTGCCTGTCCCATATTTTGTCTGCAATTGGCAAATATGTTTGAGAAAGGGTAACTTTCAGTCAAATATAATCTACCTAGCAACCTACTCAGGCAGGTAAGTATGATAATATGTAATCAGAATCAGGCCATGATGCATCAAAATGACATATCAATTACAGATATGGTTTGAAATGTGGAAACTACAGTTTACTACTACTATATAGAACATCTTGCATTTGGAGAAAAGAAATCTGGTGGTGACAATATACCAGGGGGACAAGGATTAAAGATGGTTCAGGAAGAGAAAAATTTAGACCTATGATACCAGCAGACAAAGTTTATCTTGCAGTAAAAGCATGCAGCAAGTAGGACTTTGAAAATACTATCAATTATCTGTAAGACTTTTTCTAGCGGTGAGATGGATATTATTATTCCTCTTTATACAATAATGGCAAGACCATATTTTGAATGATATCTGAAGGCACTGTTGAAAAAAGATGCAGAACTTCTAGAGAGAGAATACAAAGGAAGGCAACTAGATTGATTAGGAGCACTAAGATTGTTCCTATGAGGAGCATTTCAGCATATGTGGACTGGAAAACTTGATCAGGTCACCTCTGGGATGACCAGATCAAACCCTTAAAGAAATAAGAAAAATTAATTAGGGAGGTGACCTGATAAAGCCCTTAAAAAAATAAGAGAAATGAATTAGGGATGTATATACTAACATTTGTTCCTATGAAAAGCATTACAGAAAGTGTGGATTGGACAGCTTAATCAAGTCACTTCAAGGGATGACCGGATTAGGCATTTAAGGACAAAGGAATAAACAAAATGAATGAGGGAGGTATATTCACAATGGAAGGTGGAACTAGAACAAGGGGGATATAAATGTAAAATTTTAGAGAACAACAGAAGATTAGATCTCAGGAAGTTATTAGACTTCAGGCAGCATATTGTTGATCAATGAAATAGGCTGCATCCTCAAGTTGTTGCAGTGGGGAGTCTGACAAAGTTCAAGGCAGAAATGAATAGTTACTTTGTGAATGGTTGCTAGTTTTTTTTTTTTTTTTTTTTGATTAATGCAGAATAATTTCATTTCCTTGCATTATTTGACCTGATTAATACAAATCTCCTTTAAAAAAATAAAATCTTCCCTTTAATTTCTATAGTTAATTCCCATTCTGGTTACTACTGACTGGTAGCTGCTGAACTCAAAATTTTTAACATCAAATGAACCTTTAGCTATAACCAAGATGAAAACACTGAACCAGACTGAATCAATGTTATTTTGATGTTTCCAACTAATGGACACACTCTACTTGAATCAAATGTTGCTGCTCAGAGGCATAGGCCCTCCTATTTCCATTCTGTCATGTGTCTTTCCTATACATATTATATGGAGAAATTTTTAATGGACTATTTTCTAATACAGTGGCACAGCATTTCCCAACATTTTCACTGGGTCAGCTATATTGATGGCAAGGTGCAAGCATGCCCAACTACAATGAATGGAATTTGTCAGTTTCATGAAATACTCCGGTGCCAAGAGAGTGCATCATGTTCTTTTAAATGCAATTATAAATAAAAATTTTATTAACTGAACCCCAGTTTCCTAAACTAACTGAAAGTAACAATTTCATTAAGATAAGCTAGGTGTTGAAAAGTATATGAGAAAGGGGCAACCTCATTGGGAACACTGGTAGTGGCAGTATATGTAAAAATGCATTGGTAGCAAATTCCTTTGGTAAACTCAGAACTAATCTTTTGTTTTCACAAGTAAGGTTACCATGGTCACAGACATCCAAATTCTTTTCAGTGGGCCAAAGAGTAATTTCAACAAAATATTAATATTTTTATAATGCAAAGGAGAGAAATCAATCATATGATGTCTACGGTAAAATTATCAACAATCCTGGACTGGTTGTTAAAAAGCTGAATAAATATTTTGCATCCACTTTTTTTTTTTTTTTTTTGGTAGTTGTTGGCGCATCGGCTTCTGTGGCCATAATGCACCTCCCAAAGTTTTTGCAGTACTCTGATCCACACCCGAGGCAGGATTCGAACCCGCAATTCGAACCAGGCAGGCACTTTACCCACCCGGCTAGTGTCCACATTCAAATATGAGGAACTTTTTCAAATTGAGAATACTAGTAGTCTAGCTAATACTATTTTGAAGTTGAATGATTTTATGATAACTTAGAAGGGATCTGAAAATAAGTTATCATAATCAAAAAGAAAAAACAGGCACCAGTAACTCATACAATTATATTGAAGGAGCCACAAAAGAGGCAAGCAAACCATTACTTTTATAATGGGAGTGAATGGGAGGATTCAAGATAAGTTCATGAGGACTGCAGATATGCAAACATCTGTCCTATTCACAAAGGTGATTCAAAGGGCAAAGTGAGAAATTAGAGAGCTATCAGTTACTTCTGTGCCAGGGAAGGGTATGGGGTCCCCATTTCAGGAAATAATACAAGACAAGACCATACTATAATAGCCTGTTTGTAGAGGTTGGGAGTGAAATACATAAAACATTCTTATCATTGCTGACCAGATAGTAAATTTAACCTTAAATTTTTTTTTCTTTAAGGTACTATAGAAAAAAGTCCTATATTGACAGAATGATTGGAAAAGAAGGAAAACTACAAAACATATCAATGAGTCAGTACATCTCTTTGCATGTTTAGCATTTTTGTGAATAAAGAAAATTAGATTGGATGGAGGAAAATTTTCAGAAATTAAAACTCAAACATCAGTGAGACTATGTCTCCTTGACTGACAAGAGCTGTCACAAATTAAAATGAAAATTTAGCAGAGCAAAATGAATAAAATGAAGGTTGTAGATAAATGGAAATACCTGGGGGGAAAAGCATTAGGAGGAAATTCGGCTGCTAATGTCCCTAAGAAGAAAGCTGCAAGGCACTCCAGTAATCATTCTTCAAATTGCCACTTCCTGGGCTGAGGAAGGTGTTAATGTTTGTTAAGTGATTGTACAAGAATTTGTGTTTACAATTAAAAATAATAAAAAATTTTCAACATTTTATGGTTTCAGAATTCCTTTGTACTTTCCTCATCGACAAAAATCTGAACATAAAGCAGAAGTAGATTCAGTAATTCATCTGAAATATGTTTGATTACATAATATATACACAAAAACCTTCAAATATCTGTTGCCCATTCTGTTCAAACAAAAAAAAAAAAAAAAAAAAAAATTTACAAGAGTGACCCAAATATTGAATGTATGTAATCAAGAAAGGGAACATTAATGACAGTTATGGTGATGTTAAGGTTGATTGCAGGGTGGATTTACAAAGTACTAGCACAAAGTATTACGTTGTCAAGATCTGGTTGGCAGAAAAAAAACAGTTCATTTTGGAAAAATGAATTTCAAATATGTACCACTGGCAGTTTCACAGTTATTACTAGTTCCTCTATTGCATATAAAAATGTTTAACAATCTGGTGAAAGCTTTAGACAAAAAAAATTATGGTTTTCTTTCATATATTTAAAGGAAAAATTCCCAAAATTACATGATACAGACTCAAAGACAGATTTAATATAATTCAAAAGAAATAAAAAAAAAAAAAAAAGGTGGAAGAATGATATCCTAGTGAATAGTTTCACTTGGATATAAGTATAATAGAAAATTCTATTGATTGATTGCTTTATTGATCCTATAGAAAGAATAAAAGTTTTTTAAAAATAACATTTGAATTCAAACTGCATAATAAATGTAGTATGCTTCATGTTTTTTGTATGAAAATAAACAAATGAAAGATAAAAACCTGTATGTGCTACAACTTTTTGAATGAAATTTTGTGACCACAGCAGTTTTATTTGAAAGTAACACATTACAAAAAAAAAAAAGTCAAAAGTTGTTAACTTTTGTTATTAAAATAATTGATTCAAAAGTATATTTCAGAAATGTAAAGCACTCACCATGAGTATGAACTCGCATAGTGCTGTTGGTAATATCAGTAGTCACAGTAAAGTAGGGCAGCCACAAATCTTCAATTTGTCTTTCACCAAAAACTTCAAATATAGACCGATTGAAAGTAGCACCTGTTATGTAATATATTAATGGGTTTAGAAACAGTCTTCTATCATGAAAATGAAGTACTTCAGTTACTCAGTAACATTTTTGCTACATACTTTAATTAGCCACTATGCAAACTGCTCTTAAAAAAATTTTTTTTTTCTTACCAAGCTGTAACTTTGCTACACGTACAGTTTTGTTTTTTGTACTTCATTTTTATTGCTTATACAACTCTTGACAAAAAAAAATAAAATAATAATAAATACATAAACTAAATAAATAAATAATTATATAGAATGGGTCTACACTGTTTTGATGTGATCTGAATGATATTATCCTTTCAGATTAATAATATCTGAATGATATTATTAATCTTTTGAACCCTGTTTTCTTAGGGTTAGATACAAACAAATAAAGGACGCACTTTTAACTATATACAGATTATTTATCACAGCAGTGGAAGATAGATGATGTAGGGAAAATCTATATTCACATGCAGGTGCCTATGATTGAAAATAAATTGAAAAGGTATTAATAATTACCTGAATCTGATGTTTTATGGATTCCATGACTGTTCCAATTAATCAGAGATGAATATTTATAAAATAATATAAATACAAATAAATATTTATATATACATTTTTACATACACATGCATATTAATATTAAATTCCAATTTTAAGGCAATTATTTTTTTTTTGCAATAAGAAAGATGGAAAATAAAGGAGCTTTTTTTAAAAAAGAAATTCTATTCTACCAACAACTAGAATGACAGAGATTGAGAAAGGATCAAATGGAGTTGAAAAGATAAATTCTCTCCATCATAAATCTGGAGAATTCATAGCTAAAATTTACCTGCAGAATACCACATAATCCTAACTACATGTCCAACAAAAACCCTTTATCTCTTTCTCACCAACAACTCTCCAAAGTACATGGTCAATTATAGTAGTCTTCTAAGGTGCTTCTGATCACAACTTGATGATGGTCTCTTCTCCAGTGAAGCTTTTCTTGTGGCCATTTTCATTCCTGTGTTGTCTCTGACATTACAGGTATGCGAAATGGGATGAACTGTGCGATTTTTATTCTTTTAGTTCTAAGTTTGATTATTCCTTTAAATCTTTTGAACCCTGTTTTCTTAGATCATGTCAGTGAAATTATTCTTGTATGAATGAAAACTTATCTTGCACTTCAACCTAAAACTTTGCCACTAATCTAAATCTTGGTTTTCCAATAAATGCACTAAGGCTGTTCAACATAAGAATGTAGTGGCTTGCAAACAAATCTCCAACTTCATTTACTGCTTAACCAAAATCTTGCTACAACTGTAAAACAGTTATTACACAGACAATCAATTTTGAACAGAGACAGTGAAAGTTTGATTGTCCAAAATTTTAGTGGAAAATTCTAGCCTCTTAAAACTATTTGTGGCAACTTCTATCTATCAATACTCCCACCTCTCTTAAAAGCCAATAGTTCTATTGCATCCTCAGCTAAAGACAAAGCTAACTGAATGGCATACCTTTCTTATAGCTCTTGTATTGATGAACTTGATAAACTACCTCCTATCACATCCAGAATAGTCCACTCAATTCTGCCTGTGATCTTTTGAAAGAAGGACATTAGAAAAATTCTGAACATTCTTGATGTCAAGAAAGGTCCAGATCCTGATGCTATTTTCTCCACTTGTTCTCAAAATCTGTGCTCCTGATCAATATTACACTTTCTTATTCCACTGGTGTTTTTCCTTCTGATCAGAAATTTAGTCATATCCAGCCAGTTCCTAAAAAGGTTGACAAATCTCTCCTGTCCAATTATCGCCTCACTCCACTTGCCTCTGCTCTTTCCAAAGTAGTGGAGAAAGTCATCAACCATCACCTTTTAAACTATCTTGACACCTTCCATCTGTTTAATGATTCACCAATATAGTTCCATCAGCATCAATCCACTGGTGACATACTGGCTTAGATTACTCATCTTTGAACAAAGTCAATGGAAAAATTGGCAAAACTATTCTAAATCAGGCTGAACACATACTGCATCCATTCACTGTTCAACTCAAATAACCAACTTTTCCTCTTCCTCGCTTATCCCTTCTTTTGTTTTCTGGAACAACCTTCCTTCACATGTATTTCCTGACCTACAACCTACACAAATTCAAGTCTAATGTTAACAAGTATCTTCTATTTTCTCAGCCTTTAACCCACATACAGTACTAAGTATGTGGGTTACTTTTATGTTTGGGGTTTTAATTAAAAAAAAAAAAAAAAAACTATTTAACATATGCTATTTGCATTTTATTTCCTGTCTCTTCGTATCATGCACTTGTGTCTACAATACTAACTTTACTGATGATAAAATATCGTGTCTGCCCAGACACGATAGGCGGGAGTATATGATGAGAGCCTTGTCAATCAATTCTGCCCTTGAGAAATTGTGCAAGGCTCAAGGGGTAGAATTTTTTCTCAGCCTGGTCTGTGCTTGTTAACAGGAGAGAGGAGAGACTGCTCTACAGGGATAGGATATATTTAAATAGAAAGGGTTCAAGAATATTTGCTGAGGCTATCGGGGCAATTTAAGTGGCTCGGAAAACTGCTAGCTTGGGAGGATACACAGACTAATAGATTAACAGCAGCTGCTAGTAGATATGAAAGTGATTCTTGAACTACTTCTATTGGTTTGAGCAGCAGCCTGGAAAACAAGACACAGAAGATTTCAGAGACTGCTGGGAGTCATTGTGGTACAAGTAAACACATGTGCTGTGTTGGGGTAGATAAGAATAAGAATAGGTGCATGTATACTTGCATGTACACCAATGCTAGGAGTTTGGTAAATAAATCTGATGAATTTGAGGTGTTGGTCAAAATATCCAAGACAGATATTGTCAAGATATCAGAGAAGTAGTGTCACATAGATGTGAGGAATGCAGAAATGGAATTTGGGGAGTAAAATGTGTACAGAAAGGATAGGAGTTATGCTATTAGTTAAGAAACATATAATATCCAAGGAAGTACAGCCAGTCAACATGGCTGGACAGTGCAGTGTCAAGTAAGTTTGGTGTGACATAAAAATTGGGAAAGCAAAATTGAGTAGGAGTGTGTTATAGGCCTAATGACTCTGATGAGTATAATAAACAACTATACAGGGAAACACAGCGGGCCAGTAAATCAGAGCATCTCATAATGAGGGATTTTAATATCCCAGATATTGACTAAGGCTTTTGTGGATTTATTGGATAATTGTTTTCTATAGCAGTATGTTCGGGAGGCAAAACTAGAGGGAGTAATACTCTTGATCTGATTATCAGTAGCGATTCTTCATGCATTAAGAATCTGCAGATAAAGGAACCACTAGGTGGCATTGATCACAGTGTGCTGAAGTGGGATTTACTCAGAGGTAACTACCATCAGGGATAAATGTAAGGGTTTTTGCTTTCATAAAGGCAACTACGGAGGTCTGAGACAGTATTTAAATTCTATACAGTGGGAGCAACTGATGATGTTACCAACAGCAAATGCAAAATGGGAAGCATTCAAAGAATTAATCTTGGAAGCTACCAGGCTTTTCATACCAACTAAGAAATATTGTTCAAGGTTTAGGCCTAAATGGATGTCAGATGACGTAATGAGGCATATGGCGGAGAAGAAAAATGCATGGGATATATAAAAATTAATGGGTGACATGGAAGCCTATGGTAGATATAAGATGGTCTGTAACCAAGTCGCAAAGCAGGTTAGGCAGGCAAAAGCAGATTATGAGAAATCTTTGGCAAAGGATGCAACGAAAAACAGCAAAGAGTTCTTTACTTATGTAAACTCTAGAAGGAAGGGGATGAATCAGATTGGTCCACTGGATATTGATGATCCTCCTCAGGTAGCTAACAAACTAAATGAGTATTTTGCATCTACATTCACACATGAGGAGTTATTCAGGAAGGGGAATGTCAAAGGTGAATTAAACTCTGGCAGTGAGCTAGATAATTTTGTAATAATTGAGAACAAAGTAGAGGAGAAATTGTTGAAGATAAACAAAAGAAAGGCACCTGGGGTGCATGGAATCTATCCAGTTATATTAAAAGAGGCAGCAAAGGAAGTAAGCAAACCCTTAGCCACAATTATGAGAGGTTCCTTGGACTCAGGGGAGATACCCATGGACTGGAGATGTGCAAATGTGACCCCAATTCACAAAGGAGGATCAAAGGGCAGCACAAGTAATTACAGACCTGTTAGTTTAACTTCTGTTCCGAGGAAATTAATGGAGGCATTGGTTAAAGAAGCACTGTAGGATCATCTAGACAAGATTTCAGTTATAGCTCAGACACAGCATGGTTTAATTAAGGGGGGAAGTCTTGTCTGACCAATTCAACTGGATACTATGATGTGGTCACAACTGGTTGCAGGGAATAACTTTGATATCATATATTTGGATCTTAGAAAAGCTTTTGATGCTGTTGCACATGGAACACTGCTGCACAAATTGGAGCAGTGTGGCATTGGAGGCAAATTGCTGCTATGGATAAAGACATGGTTGAGTGGGAGAAGACAGAGTGGTAATCAATGGACACTGCTCTTCATGGATTAATGTTATTAGTGGAGTCCCTCAGGGTTCAGTGTTGGGTCCATTATTGTTTTCTGTATTCATTAATGATATTGATGATGGTATATCAGGCTTAGTGTCCAAGTTTGCAGACAATACAAAGGTTGGCAGGGTTGTTAATTACACTAATGACAGTACACTGCTGCAACAGGATCTAGAAATGTTGAGCAGATGGGCTGAGAGGTGGCAACCGAAGTTTAACATTGACAAATATAAAGTACTGCATATGGGAAGCAGTAACCCCAAAGTAATGTATCAACTATGTGGTACAACACTGACAGTGGTAGAGAATGAAAAGGACCTGAGGGTAATTGTGCAGGCAGATATGAAGTTTTCTGAGCAGTGCAGATGGTCTGCAAGAATAGCTCATGGTGTCTTTTCAATGATATGCAGGTATTATTCTAGCAGGGATAAAGAGGTGATTATCCCCTTGTATAAGGCAATGGTCAGGCCACACCTTGAGTACTGTATATAGGTCTGGAGGCCTCATTTCACGAAGGATGTAGAGCTGTTGGAACAAGTACAGAGAATCAACAAGATTCGTAAACGGAACAAAGGGTTGCTCTTACAAAGAAAGGCTTAAGTTTTGCAAATTACAGTGTCTGGAGACTAGGCACCTGCAAGGTGATCTGATTGAGGTGTATAAAGCCTTGAATGGTTTGAGCATGCTCAATGCTGATGGGATTCTTCCTCTTGGCCAGTATAATTGCCTGAGAGGGCATAAATTCAAATTGAGGCAAGACAATTGTAGGATAGATGTGTGGAAGTTTGCCTTTAGCTAGCATGTGGTTTTATTTCTGGAACAAACTCCCATCTGCCGTAGAAATTGAAATCTTAAATAGATTGACGGAAGAACTAGATAAACATTTGGAGTCAGTGAATGGGTGAAATTAGGTTTTTTTTTTTTGCCTGATGATATATTAACATTACTTTCTTACATCATGTGCCTTTAATAATGCTAATGATCAGTTTTGTACTTTTGTTATGTGATCTCTTATTTGGAAATACTTCATTCCACATCTTTTTTGTTTCTCTAGTTCTTTTACCTTTAATTTGTTCTACCTACAAGGTGTAATCAATAAATTTGGGTACTGTCATTGTACCTTGAACCTGTGGCACTGTAGTCAATTGGGCCTCGTTGCAACATGTTTGATGAGTCAATTAGATAGTGTAATGCACGAATTACTTGTTTATCTGCAATCAGCCTGAATTACTCATAATGCATATTGAACAGAGGTATTTAACATATTTTGTTGCACTTTTAAAAGAGTAATTTTAATGAGTATGAATTTGCATAAAATTTTGTTTCAGATTAGGAATAACTGTAGCATAATCCCATGAAATATTAAAAACAACTTTTGGAGAACATGTCAGGTGTTGTTTTAAAACTTTCATTAGTTCACAAAGTTTAAAGTGGGCCTCCTTGTCTGTTGAAGGTGATCCATACTCTGACCACCCTTAATTCAAAAACCAATGATTCAATTTCTTGCATTCATGGTCTGATCAAGGGGGTTATCAATATTTAACTATCAGCAAAGCTGATAGTGAAACTGATATTTCTTATGGGACATGACAATCAGTTTTAATAAGATCTGGGAATTCATTTCAGCAAATAATGCACCTCACATCCTCAATGATGATTACAGAGAGCAATGAGTTCTTGCATGTCAGAATCTTTGTAAATGTGCTGCTGATTCCCACTTTGTTTCTTTCATGATGCCAAATTGTTGGTATAAGGCTATGATCCAGAAACTGAACATCTATGAGACAGAGTTTATGGCTTTACCCATAATACAGTTTTACATCAAACCACAACCAGTGATATCCTTACATTTTATTCAGTATGAAAAGCAACTGATATTATAATCTCATTTATAAAAGTTGGGGGAGAGTTGGGAAGTGGGAGGTATTGTCACTAAATTGACAATATTATAGAGCAGATAAACAGAATACAGATAAGTTTATTTTAATTTATTATTCTTTCATTTAGGTTCTATAAAATTTTAAAATACCTATTCAGCAAAAAAAAAGTCACAAAAGTAAGAAAAATCAGAACATTTTTTATAATTAATTAAATGATACACCACTCTTATACTACATAAAATAAAATAATATACAGTTTATTAGGCTGAATGCCTACATAACTATGTAGAAATAAAATAATATACAGTTTATTAGGCTGAACGCCTACATAGTTATGTACATGTTCAGCCTAATAAACTGCATATTATTTTATTTCACGTGGTATGAGAATGATATCATTTAATTAATTATAACCATTGGAAACACCTCGTAAGGTTCTCCCTAACTACATCAGAACATTTTTATTTTGTAAAATTAATTTTAATTTAAAAATATGCAGACTGTTCAGAAATCAATAACTACAAACTAGTTTACAAGGGTACATCCACACATGGCACCTTACCTGTAAACATTGCAGTAACAGGATATGTAAGATCCAAAATTTGTCTCCAGTAGGACGTCATCTTCTGCAAAAATAAGATATTTTATTATTTCTAATTAATGTTAATTCACTGTTTTAGAGAAGGGGGAAAGAGGAGTAAACATAAAAATTTAGTAACAGTGATTTTATCACTAATTCTGAAAAGTAGGGATGGCTAATTGTAGCAGTTCAAGGGCTATTCATGACATACAAAGATTTTTAAAAGCAATATCATGTTTTTACAAGAAAGAAATTAACTTTGCCTCAGTATGACTGTGAGACAACATACATGGCCACTGTTACAAATAGCCTGTGTTTGAATCCATACACTGTCATAGAAAGTTCACAGTACAGTGTTAAGAGCTGTTACCTGATAAAAGTGTGCTCTGAACTTTCATGTCTCTTTGCATGAGGAGCCATGCATTCAATGTTCTGGAGCTGGTTGCTATTTTGTTCTTTCCTTTCACTTCTCATTTTATACCTTACGTTTTTAATTTTATTTTTACTCTGAAATAGGGGTTGTCAGTTCACAGAAGCAAAATGGCATGTACCTTGCCCTATTTATAACCCTATTAACAGCATTAATCTGTTGTATTTATTTTGCAGTTTAAGTGTTCTCTATATACATTGAATTGGCGCATCAGCAAAACTTGCCTGATATTTCACAGTGCCACTTTTTATCTAAAATATAGCCCATATACATCTTGGCATGAATTCCATAAGGTGTTGCAGGGTGTCCTGCAATAGTGCTACCCATACATTGCACATTTCCAGGTGGATGGTTGTAGTACTGAATGTCCTTTTCCAGTAGTTCTCAAACTTGCTCAACTGTGTTGACATCTGGTGAGCTGGGTGCACACGGGAGAACAGATAATTCATTGTTATGTTCCTGAAACTAGTTAGCAAACTGCTGGGCCTTGCAGCTTGGCATGTCGTCTTCATGATAGATGCTAGAATTGCACAGACAGTCATGAATGGGTTTACTTGGTCATTGATGTTAGAAAGCATTCCCCTCGAGCAATTGATTAATGGTGATCACAAAAACTGTCACTAAACCATACCACCACCACCTACATCCTGCTGAACAGAGTGCAGCCAGGTGCCAGTGCCTCATGTTGTTTTCTCAAAATGTGAATATACCAATCATGATGATAGAATTGGAAATGGGATTATATTAACAACTGCCAACTTGGTTAAATGGGAGCATTTAACCAAGTTGGCAGTTGTTAATATACTGGCACCTGCATGTTTCCCCACCCACCAACCACAACATGACACATTTGAAGTCAGAAAAGATCAATGCTAACCCATTTTCCTTGCAGAAACTCAAACTAATTGTGTGTGTGAATTATAATCTTATATTTCTTTTCTTTGTCACTGTTGTAAGGAGTGTACTGATCGTAAGTTAAAATGGTGCATTGCTAGAACAATGAGTCACTGAAAAAATGGGTGCTTGCCCTGGAATAATGTAACTGGGAGCTCGTCAGGAACTCAAAACTCTAGTAACCTACCAAGTGATGCACTTCTGATTCTGGCCCCATAACCAAGTGCAAACTATACTCTAGTTCAAAAGGACTTAGTTCTATTAGGAGACTGAATAGGTGGACTAGAACTAGGGTATGTCTGCCAGGAGCAACTATTAATGATGTCACCAACAGACTGTCAGATTTTAAGGGGGTAAAGAGAATATTATTATTCATGTGGGGACAAATGACATTAAGCAAAAATGATCTGATGATTTGTTAGACAAATATATGACCATGCTGAAGAAATGCCAAGAGTTAGGTCACAATGTCTATGTGTCTGCAGTTCTGCCCAGGCATGATAGGAGGGATTATATGCTGAAAGCCTTGTGGATTAATTCAAGACTTGGACTCTGCAAGACTTTTGGGTGGAAATTTTTATCAGCTTGGCCCGCACTTGCAGATAAAAAGAATCTGTTTTTGCAAGTATTATTGAGGATACCTTAAAAGTTCAGGGAAACTGGTAGGCATTTGGTGGGGGGGGGGGACAAGGGTATTATAGATACACGTTTATCTGATAATATTGGTCAAAGTAACACTTGCACATACCTCAAGAGTTCTTGCTTGTTATCGCAATAGAACATATTAGCAAGATGTTCTGAGGGCAGAAACATTTCGAATGAGTGGGTAGCTAACGCCAGGGAAGCGAGCTTAAATAACTTTAAGGTGTGTGTCAGGGTAGTTAACTATACAAGAGCACTAAGTCTTAATTGTTTATACAGTAATATCAGAAGTGTCATCAATAAAATGGGTGAATTAGAACTACTAGTTAGGACAAGAAACAGCGACATAATAGGACTTAAGGAATTTTTTTTTTTTTTTTTTTTGTTAGTTGTTGGCACATCGGCTTCTGTGACCATGCACCTCCCAAAGTTTTTCCATTTTACTCTGATCGAAGCCTGAGGCAGGATCCGAACCCGCCAACTTTGGTTTGCCAGGCAGACACTTTACCCACCTGGCTAGCCTGGTCGGCTGCTTATGGAAATGTTATTGTTATTGTTATTATTTGGTTTTTAGGAGCATTAGCAACTAAGGCCATATTGCTCCGGGATATGCGGTGGTCATTCCCTGAATGACCTTTCCGCATCCTCCGTATGGAAATGTGGTGCCACCTAGAGATAGGTACGATGATGAGTTTCGGTATGGTATGTATAATGTATTTATGAAGGATAGGGAAGATAGAAGGGGTGGTGGGGTCATGCTTCTTATCAAAAGCAGCCTGAGCATGACGAAAGTTTTCTCAGATTCAGACATTTTGCATGCTAGTCGAGTGTCTGTATGGTGTGAGATAGTTGAAAGCAAAGGTATAATGAGAATGGGAGTAATCTATAGGCTGGGTGATTGTGAAGATTATGATGAGAGCCTCTACATGCAAATGGAATGGGCAGGTAAGCATCAATATCTTATTATGGGTGATTTTAATTTGTCTCTAATTCATTGGAGCAAATGGGAAGGAAACTCTACATGGGTGACAAAATTTTTAAATTAACCAGAGGATTGCTATTTATATCAACATATCAAGTAAAATAGGAGGGAAAAGAATATTCTAGAGCTCATCATCATCACCCACAAACCAGATGACATAATAGGGCTGACAGTACAGGAACCAGTAGCAGGAAGTGATCATGATTTCTATGATAGAGAGAGAGAGAGAGAGAGAGAGAGAGAGAGAGAGAGAGAGAGAGAGAGAGAGATAGTAGTAGTTAAAGGCAAAGGAATGGGTTATAATTTTAGAAAAGGAAATTACGATGCCTTAAGGTGTTACATGGCCTCTGTTAACTGGGTAGATATCTCACAGAGAGCGAATACAACTGAATTATGGTATACCTTTAAAACATTAATCGCAGAAGCCTTGAATACTTATATACGATTTTAAAAAAAAAAATACTCCACGAGGAAGATTCCAAATTGGAGGAATAAGGAAATTTCCAGGTTACTTGAGCAGAAAAAGATGGCATGAAAAAGTTATAGAGCAATGAAAACTACTGAAGCCTATAACAACTACAAACTGATCTGTAATAGTGCCACAGAAAAGGTTAGGTTGGCAAAGACAGATTATGAGAAATTGCTGGCAAAGAGTTGGGATAAGGAATTCTTCACATATATAAATGCAATGAAGAGAAGAGCAAACCAGATCGGACCCTTATGTAATGGATGTGGGATAGTATTAGATACCACAATTAAAGTTGCAGATGAACTCAGTTACTTTGCATTGATATTTACAGAAGAAAAAAAAAACCCTTTGTGTCAATGAGAAATTATGGGATTGAAGTTGAAAAAAAAAATGTAATTAATGATGTTGAAATTTCACATGTTTATTTAATGAAAAAACTTTCAAGACTACAGGCCAGTAAGGCTCCTAGGGTTGATGGCATAAACCCCATAATCTTAAGGGAGGCTGCAAGTGAGCACATTGAGCCATTGAGGCTAATTATGAGAGCATCAATGGACTACGAGTGATTCCATTGGATTGGAAAAGTGCCAAAGTATCTCCAATACATAAGGGCAGTTCTATGAGTGAAGTGGGAAATTACCAGCCGGTTAGTCTAACTTCAGTAGTATGGAAAATCATGGAGACAATGATCAAGGGTGGAATTCAGGATCATTTAGATAGAAATGGAATTCTGAAGGATGCTCAGGATACTTTTGTAAAGGGAAAATCCTGTTTAACTAATCTGGTTAGCATTTAGACTGGGTCACTCAAGAGCTGGACTTAGGAAATAATTTTTACATTGTTTATTTGGATTTCAGCAAAGCATTTGACTCAGATCCACAAGAGTGGTTACATTATAAGCTGGAACAGGTTGGAATCACAGTGAAAATCCTTAGATGGATAGCTGGTTGGCTTCAGGGCAGGAGGCAGAGAGTTGTGATAAATGGTTATTCCTCAGATTAGGTTGCTGTAAGAAGTAGGATTCCCCAAGAATCAGTATTAGAATCACTGTTGTTTATGATTTTCATAAATGACATCGATAAAGGGATAGAGGGCATGATGTCTAAATTTGCAGATGATGTAAAGATTGGTAGATTAGTTAATGATCACTGCCAAGCATAGTTGAGATGCTAATGATCACTGCCAAGCATAGTCGAAATTGAGTCTTCTAGATGAGCAGAAAACCCACTACACTATTATTATGGGGGACTTCAATGCTAAGGTTGGAAAAAGGCAAAACAGCGCAGAAAGAGGAACTATAGGAAACTTTGGAATTGGTGAAAGAAATAAGAGGTGAAAGACTTGTGGAATTTGCAGAATCTCAAGGACTGTCAGTAATGAACACTTTTTTCAAGAAAAGGGTGAACAGAAAGTGGACATGGAAGAGTCCAAATGGATTAACAACTAATGAAATTGACTTCATCCTCACTAATAGAAGATAAATTGTGAATGATGTTACCGTCCTGAATAAGGTAAATGTTGGAAGTGATCACAGAATGGTAAGATGTACACTTGATATAGATGTAGGAAAGGAAAAAAACTGACTCGAGTAAATAATAGAAAGGTCTTTGAGATAACAGAGGAGGAGAAAAAGCAGTATGTACTGGAACTTAAGAACAAGTTTGAGCTTCTGCAGACTGCTCAGGACCAAGATATCGACGAGGAATATTACAACTTTCTGAAAGTGATAAAGCCCAAGAAAACTATAGGGAAACAGAAATCCAAAGAAGAAAAAATTAGTCAAGAAACACTTGTCATGATGAACCGAAGACAACAAATGAAGAGCAAGAAAAACACTGACAGGGAGAAAATTGAGTATACTGAGTTATGCAAAACCATTAGAAAGAGAGTCAGAGAGGACATAAGAAGATTTAACACAAGAAAAGTAGAACAAGCATTAAGGGAAAACAAAGGATTTAAATCAACAGCCTTGAGCAGTAATACAGAAAGACAAATGATACTGAAACTGAAGAATAGCAATGGTGTAGTTATAAACAGCAGAGAAGGCATAATTCAAATAGCAGAAGACTACTATAGAGAATTATACAAGGAGCGAGGGAATGATACCAGCAGTGGGGAAGATGGATTGCAAAGCAGCAACACATACGACATACCCGATATTCTTCCTGATGAGGCAGAACATGCATTGAAGAAAATGAAGAATTGGAAAGCCCCGGGGGAAGATGAAGTTACTGTAGAGTTGTTAAAATTGGGAGGAAGAGACATAACACAAAAACTGGCAAGGCTCTTCACAAAGTGCATTAGAATAGATGTGACGCCTAAGCAGTGGAATAATGCAATCATAGTTTTGCTGCATAAGAAAGGAGATAAATCAGAAATTGGAAATTATAGACCAATTAGCTTGTTATCCCACATCTACAAGTTGTTCACAAGGGTCATTACTAACAGATTAGAAAGAATACTTGATGAGAATCAACCAAAAGAGAAAGCTGGCTTTAGGACAGGATTCTCAACTATGGATCACCTTCACATAATATCACAGCTAATGGAGAAAGCAAATGAATATAAAATACCATTATGCCTGGCATTTGTGGATTATGAAAAGGCATTTGACTCCATACAGCATAAGGCAATGTTTAGGGCACTGGAAAGACAAGGCATAGATACCCCATATATTATGATTTTGAAGAAAACATATGAGAGTGCTACCTCCTTTATTAGATTAGACAAAGACAGTAGCAAATTTAAAATCGAGAAAGGAGTTCGACAAGGAGACACAATATCTCCGAAGCTGTTTACTGCTGCCCTTGAGGAAGCTTTCAGAAGATTAGACTGGTCGCAGAAAGGAGTCAATGTGAACGGAGAGTACCTAAACCATTTACGATTTGCAGATGACATTGTGGTCATAAGCCACGATCCCAAAGAATCAGAGGGAAATCTTAATCAGTTATGCACAGTTAGTAAGGATTTTGGACTAAAGATGAATATGGCTAAAACAAAAGTAATGATGAACAAGTATGCCACGGAAAGGGAAATAATGATTGAAGGAGCAGTAATTGAAAAGGTGGAGTCATATACTTATCTGGGACAAGTTATTAGCTGTAATAATGATAAATGGCTGGAAGTCAAGAGAAGAATAAATTTTGGATGGATAGCATTCAGGAAATATAGTCACATACTGAAGAGCAATATCCCAGTTTGTCTGAAACATAAAATAATGAACCAATGTATACTCCCCACCATGACTTATGGAAGTGAAACTTGGGCACTCACCAAAAGAATGGAAGAACTACACAGCGAAGAATGGAACGAATTATATTGGGAATCAGACTGTTAGATAAGAAGAGAAACACATGGATTAGGCAGCAAACTCAAGTAAAGGACATTCTTATCAAAACTAAAGAACTAAAATGGTCTTGGGCAGGACACATAGCTCGAAGACATGATGACAGATGGACTAAGAAAATAACAGAATGGTACCCAAGAGGAGCTAGAAGAAAACCTGGAAGACAAAGGCAGAGATGGACAGATGAAATTCATGAGTTTTTGGGTAGTAAATGGATGGCCAGTGCTCAAAACAGAAGGAACTGGAAAGTTGCTGGAGAGGCCTTCATCCTGCAGTGGATTGAAAATGGCTGATGATGATGAAGGCTCTGCGAGGCATAAGTAAAATGAATGAGAACGAAATTTTCATGGTTATAAGCGACTCCAGAACTAGGGGCCATAATTTCAAGATACAGGGGGAGATGTTTAGATTGGATTGCAGGAAGTTTTATTTTAGCCAGAAAGTTATAAATTACTGGAATAAGTTACCTACATGGGTGGTAGACTCTGACAGTTTGGGAAAATTCAAAGATCAGTTGGATAATTACCTACGGGAGGAGGGAAATGCATAGGCTGTCTATTTCCTTTTCTCTTATTTTTTAAAAATTTTCTTCTTCTTATTATTAATTTTTTTCTTTCTTTTTGGCTGGTGCACCATAAGCTTCCTTGTGCCATGTGGGCATTGCTAATATTAATACTAATAAACTGTTCCTAACTGAGCTTTCACGTGTTACAGACCAGTCTATTTCTACAAAATAGGATGTTCTAATAAAGCCAACAAACTGTGTGTGTGTGTGTGTGTGTGTGCGCGCGTGTGTGTGAGAATGTTTAATAGTTTAAAATATAAAAAAAAAAAAAAAAAAAAAAAAAACAGGGTCCTGAGCTGGATATCATCATTCTTCTCTTTCTTGCTGATTCCCTTCTACTTCTGACTCTTGTTCTCACACACACACACACAGATATTTTTTTTTTTTGTTTTTTTTTTCTTGGCTGGTGGAGCAAAAGCCTCAGGCTTCCTTACAACATATGGCTAATAATAAACGTGCAGATAGTCTGAGTTAGAAAGTGAAGAGGAGATAGATTAGAAGTGCTCATGAAGTGAACAAGTTCCTTTTATGGACCAGGTTGCAGGTAGCAATTCACTAAAATTTTCTCAATTTAACATGCCAAAGCGAGCATGTTGTTTGCCTACTATTGGAGGAAGGCAAAAGTAAACCGGGATCCAGAATATGAAGGCTAGATTTGGAAAAACATGAGACCTTTGGTCTTTTGTTTGTAATGATTGTATGTTGCAGTCCTTTTAGATCTTACTCACTCTTTCCAAGATCTAGTTGTCACTGATATAAAATAAATTATGTTTATACTCCAGGACAGCCATTAGGGGAGTTTACAACACAGAGAAAATGTGATATTTCTGTATTTAGTGATCACATGGACTCAAATACACATACTAATATACCTACACATTGACCACTTAGTTATCTTGCAATACAAAACTGATGCAGAGGAGGTTGAGAAGATTATGAAATCTTTATCAAGTTCCTGATGCAGCAGTATTAGGAGAGCATTTTGGTACTTAGAAAATTCTAACAATGATAGAACAGAACTGTATTTACTCTAGATTAGAGGTGTTTGACTCTAGCAAAACTGACATCAATGTGGAACTTTCTGATCTCATATAGCCTATAGCATACTGACCTGGCAGCAGCCCTGCACTTATAATACTGAACAGAACCTCTAGTGTTTTCTGGGAGAGAGATATATGGAATTCTTATCTCTCCCTCGTACATAATATATAGATCTTACTAGCATCTTCATAGAAGGTTGTTGTGAGACCTATATATATATTATATACTACAACAGAGTATAAAAAAAGTTTACCCTAACCTTCCTTGTGTGTGTATTATATGAATGTTATGTTTTCTTGACTGTATTGTTTGTTTATCTAGCAATATATGCAAGGTGTTTCACTGTTCTAACTCTGTTATGGTTCTTATGCTGCAGAGCTGAATGCATGAATGTCATATGCATAAAGTTGAATTCGAAGATTGCTGCACAAATTGGAGCAGTGTGGCATTGGAGGCAAATTGCTGCTATGGATAAAGAGATGGTTGAGTGAGAAAAGACAGAGTGGTAATAAATGGACACTGCTCTTCGTGGACTAATGTTATTAGTGGAGTCCCCCGAGGTTCAGTATTGGATCCATTGTTATTTTCTGTATTCATTAATGATAATGATGATAGTATATCATGCATAATGTCCAAGTTTGCAGACGATACAAAAGGTCGACAGGTGATAATGACACTAATGACAGTATGCTGCTACAACAGGATCTAGAAAAGTTGAGAGATGGGCTGAGAGGTAGCAACTGAAGTTTAACATTGACAAATGTAAAGTACTGGGAAGCAGTAACGTATCAACTGTGTGGTACTACACTGAATTGTGCAGGCAAGATATGAAGTTTTCTGAGCAGTGCAGATGGTCTGCAAGAGTAGCTCATGGTGTCTTGTCAATGATATAAAGGAATTTTTCTAGTAGAGATAAGGAGGTGATTATCCCCTTGTATACGGTAATGGTCGGGCCACACCTTGAGTACTGTATACAGGTCTGGAGGCCTCATTTTAAGAAGGATGTAGAGCTGTTGGAACGAGTACAGAGAAGGGCAACAAGATTAGTGAATCGAACAAAGGGTTGCTCTTATGAAGAAAGGCTTAAATTTTGCAAATTACAGTATCTGGAGACTAGGCACCTGCGAGGCGATCTGATTGAGGTGTATAAAGCCTTGAATGGCTAGAGCATGCTTAATGCTGATGGAATTCTTCCTATTGCTCAAAATAGGAAGAAATCACCTGAGAGGGCATAAATTCAAATTGAGGAAAGACAGATGTAGGATAGATGTGCGGAAGTTTGGCTTTAGCCAGCAGGTGGAACAGGCTTCCATCCCTTGTTGTGGAAGTTGATAGCCTAAATAAATTTAAGGCTGAGCTGGACAGGTATTTGGAACGAATGGAGGGGTGAAATGGGAGAGTGGTTTTTTTTTTTTTTTGGCTGATACCGCATAAACTTGCTTTCTTGCATCATATACCTCTACAAATGCTAATCTATGTGAATCAAAGGACATTAATTGGCTGTGTTTACTTCCAACATCTAGATAGGCCTGCTTTTGTAAAAATATTTAATATCTAATGCTGAAATAATCTTTTAACTTCCTGAGAAATATTCTTTCTCATTATGCAACTAATAAACTTCCATATCCTTGGGATAATGATGAAAAATCTCCTAATTTTTTTTTTTTTTTTTTTACTATTCATGTAAATCACAACAGTTACGGTTATTTTAATACTCATGGTTAATTTAATACTCCTGTCCTACAACATATAAAAATTGAATATTTTTTTTTCTATAACAGAGAAAACAGTATGGGATCAAGATTTTTCTTTTAAATCTGTACAATATTTATGGAAATTAAGAAATATTCAAGATTCAGCACTGTGTACAGCAGTGGTTTTCAAAGTGTCTGGTAATCCCAATGGGAACCCAGAGGTTCTTCCTGCAAATGTCTCAATTTTTATCATTAATTTTTTTATTTAATTTGTGCACATGTTTCACTATTTTCAATTCATTGTTAATGTTTAAGGCAGGCAGAGGCCTGCAAACTTACAAAAGGGTTCTTGCAGCCAAAAAAAAAAAAAAAAAAAAAGTTTGAAGTGCACTGGACTAGATAATGCACCTTTTTTTTTTTCCCCGTCTGGAAACTAGATGATATATCCTGAATATTAAGCTGTCCAACAGGATGAAAATGACTCATCCATCCCAAGGATTTGTCATACCGTTTGCCTGCATCCATGCAAGGAATTCCAACATAAGGTCAGTCACAATTTGACATTTCTAGGATACTTCTCAGATGCAGTATATTCTGTAAGATTACATCCTCAATATTTTCCACAACCTCCAATATAGCATCAGCTTCAAAACATCTGATTGTTAAAACACTTGACAGATTTTACTGCATAAGAACTAGTGATCTTTTGGTACTATTAGTCAATTAGCATTGACCAACATCTGCATCCTCATCCATTCAAAATTTCTGTATGAAATCTGGAAACTGGACCCTAATAGCAACAATACAAGTATATTCACCAATATTCCATTGAGACTGCAGTGGCATTCTTTTATCAGACTATTAGGAGATCCAAATCAGACAAACTGCAACCACTGTTCAGGGATAAATGCCAGGGAAGTAGGTCATTCATCCTTCCTGAATACATGACGATTCAGTGAAATACAGGGTTAGGCTGTTTTAAGTTCAGTGCCAAGGCAACTAAGGCTAAGACAAAAGCGTGATTATAAATGCAAGTATCATAAGTTGATTTGAATGTAATGTAGTATGCATAAACTGAACGGAGGGGGAGCTAGAAAATGTTTTATTAAAATAGTAAATAATTGGTGATAAATAACAAAAATGCATTAATCAAAATTACAAATTCTTAATGTAATAAATTCTGTCAAAACACTATGAATTTGATTGTGATAATTGAGGGGTTCTACCCATTGCAGACTAAATCTGCAGCAATTCTTGGGCAAGAGCAAAATAATTTTGCTCTCTCCCCTTACTCTTATTTCTCCATGATTTATTTTCTTCACAACTAAAATTTGTATTGAAAAAGTAGAGATTTCATTATGTTTTAAGATTTGTTAAAAACTGCGGGATGTGCTGAATTAATGAAAACAGACTTCACATATGCTTCCAAGAGGAGGTAGGATCAATTATCTCTGCCTCAAATGGAGACTAGTTTGGGGTGACAGCATAGAATACCAGTGAGTTTTTTGTTTTTTTTTTAAATACAAACCAGGAAATTTTTTGATCACACCTCGTACAATAAATCATGTTAAATAATAGTAACAAACTGATTACTGCCTGGAAATATTTACAAACTGGATGCAATTTTCAATCAGTTCTTTATATCACAGTTCACTCAACAGATTTGCTTGTTTGTTTGTTATTTGGTTTTTAGGAGCATTAGCAACTAAAGCCATATTGCTCGGGGAAATGCGGTGGTCATTCCCTGACCTCTGTGCATCCTCCGTATTTGGTGGTGACGGGCTCGAACCCTGTCTAATCAAGGAGTGTATGCTACGCACTGCTGCTCCTTCTCACTTGGCTATGGAGCCGCCTCACTCAACAGATCAGATAAAAATGTGGCAGCAGAGACAATTCAAGGTCTTCAAAATAAAGTGATGTAATGAATAATAAATTTGAATGCAATAACAATGTACAAGTTAGGAGTAATCAAAAGTAGCAAAACTACTCTATTGCAATATTTTAAAATTGAAGGTTGTTTTAAGTTTCCTAGAATTCACTGACATTCTCTTTTATATGATCCATTCTCTTTCTATGATTCTAAATTTTTTTTAATAATAAATAATTTAATCAAAGTCAATGTCTAGTTTGTTAACTAAGACTTCAGGAGTGTGGAATTAACAATTTTGCTAGTCCTACCAATCATAATATATGAATCATAGTCATATTTCAAATGAAACTCAGAAGATTGGGTAAATTCACACCATAACTTGTGCATTTACTGTATTTACATTTTTATACTTACAAAAGACCACTCCCTGGCTTTCTGAGTAAAAGTAGTTAAGTCTTTTTCTTGACACCAAAGGGCACCCATGAAAGCTCCGATACTGACACCACCTACCATATCTATCGGAATCCCAGCTTCCACAACAGCACGGATCATACCTACATGTGCAGCTCCTCTATATCACAAAATTAACAATAATAATGTATATGTTAATTTTAATAAAGAAATATTAAAATTTTGGGCTTTCTTACAAAATGTAATACTGCAAAATTTGGAAATATCTATATAAAAGGTGTTCTATGAAAAGAAATCAAAGTTCACAAGAAAAATTAGTTGAATTTCAGCTAAATACAAAATTATAAAGAATTTATATATGAGAGTATGAATAAATGTTAGTAAATGGAAAGGAAATCTATATTATAAGCTATATGGCAAAAGGAAGCAACAAGCTTTTCCAGCAATAAAAATAAAAAAAAAAAAAAAAAACACACACCACAAATTATGCACTTCCCTCCTCACATAGCATTAGCACGTGATACAGGAAAGCAAGCGTATAACAGCATCAGCAAAAAAAAAGAAAACAAAAAAAAATAACAAATCAAATTTAACCCAAAGACTCACTCCAAATGTTTGTCTAATTCTGCTTTGAATCTATTTAAGCTATCAATTTCTACAACGACAGATGGAAGTTTGTCCCAGCAATCAACCACACAAGCTGGATAAAGGCAAACTTCCACACATCTATCCTGCAACTGTCCTTCCTCAATTTGAATTTATGCCTTCTCAGGCAATTATTCTGAGCAAGAGGAAGAATCCCATCAGCACTGAGCATACTCAAACCATTCAAGGCTTTATACACCTCAATCAGATCACCTCACAGGTGCCTAGTCTCCAGACACTGTAATTTGCAAATCTTAAGCCTTTCTTTGTAACAGCAACCCTTTGTTCCATTCACTAATCTTGTAGCCCTTCTCTGCACTCGCTCCAGCAGCACTACATCCTTCCTAAAATGAGGCCTCCACACCTGTATACAGTACTCATGGTGTAGCCTTACCATTGCCTTATACAAGGGGATAATCATCTCCAACCCTGCTAGAAAAAAATTCCTGTATATCACTGACAAGACACCATGAGCTACTCTTGCAGACCATTTGCACAATTACCCCCAGATCCTTTTCATTCTCTATCACTGTTAGCGGTAGAGAATTGGTTAGTGTAGTACCACTACACTACCATTGTTAGTGTAGTACCACACAGTTGATGTGTTACTCTGAGGTTACTACTTCCTATATGCAGTACTTTACATTTGCCAATGTTAAATTTCAGTTGCCACCTCTCAGCCCATCTGCTCAACATTTCTAGATCCTGTTGCAGCAGCATACTGTCATTAGTGTCATTAACAATCCTGCCAACCTTTGTATTGTCTGCAAACTTGGACATTAAGTCTGATATACCATCATCAATATCATTTATAAATAGAGAAAACAACAATGGACCCAACACTGAACCCTGGGGGACTCCACTAATAACATTAGTCCACAAAGAGCAGTATCCATTGATTACCACTCTGTCTTCTCCCACTCAACTATCCCTTTATCCAAAGCAGCAATTTGCCTCCAATGCCACACTGTTTCAATTTGTGCAGCAGTATCAAAAGCCTTTCTAAGATCCAAATGTATGGTATCAAAGTTATTCCCTGCATCCAGTTCCTTTGTGACCACATCATAGTATCCAATCAAATTGGTCAGACAAGACTTCCCCTTAACAAAACCATGCTGTGTCCGAGCTATAACTGAAGTCTTGTCTAGATGATCCTGCAGTGCTTCTTTAACCAGAGCCTTCATTAATTTCCCTGGTAAAGAAGTTAAACTAACAGGTCTATAATTACTTGTGTCGTTCTTTGATCCTCCTTTGTGAATTGGGGTCACATTTGCACATCTCCAGTCCATGTGTACCTCCCCTGAGTCCAAGGAAGTTCTCATAATTATGGCTAAGAGTTTTCATAATTCCTTTGCTGCCTCCTTTAATATAACTGAATTGATCCTATCCACCCCTGGTGCCTTTCTTATGTTTATCTTCAACAATTTCTCCTCCACTTTGCTCTCAGTTATTACAAAATCATCTAGCTCACTGCCAGGGTTTAATTCACTTCGGGCATTCCCCTCCCTGAATAACTCCTCATGTGTGAATGTAGACGCAAAATACTCATTTAGATTGTTAGCTACCTGAGCAGGATCATCAACAGTTGAACCATTGATATCCAGCAACTGGATAGGTAACTATCCAGTTGACTTTTGAATTTCTTCAAACTATCAGCCTCAACTACCCATGGAAGGCAACTTGTTTCAGTAAGCAATGACTCACTGGCTAAAAGAAAATTTCCTACAGCCTAATCTAAGGTCTCTAAGGTGTCTGGTTGCCAAGCTCTGTAAGCACACAAAAAAATTTTTTTTTTTTTTTTTTTTTTTTTTAGGTCCTAGCCACTGAAATCTTAGGAAATTAGGTGGCAGGACCTGCTAGAGTGAACTAAAGACTATCAGGTACCTGGTCTGCCTCCACAGGGCGTAAGTGGGGCAATGTTGGGCCTCAGAAGAGGTCCAGCAGCTAAATGGCCAGAGGAACAACGCGGAGATGGGGAAAACCCCTGGTGCCGTTAGACACTGAAAACACTTACTTACTATAAATGAACCTGATCACTCTTTTCCAATCTCACCATGCAAGCTGCCCATTTTGGGAACCTTTCAAGAAGCTCATCTTTTTCAGATGAGCTCTCTGTACTTGGACACAGTATTCCAAATGTGGTCTCACAACTGCCTTATATGATGGGATTACGATCTCCTGATCTCTAAAAGATATTGTTAAAAAAATTATTGGTAGAACACCATGAGCTTTTCTGGCTGCTTGTTTACACTCTTCAGAAAACTTTGCTGCCTGTATCATAACTCTCAGATCCTTTTCTTCCTCTACCGTTTTTAATTCAACCCCACCAGGTGTTATTTTTGGGTTGCTATTCCTCAAGTGTAAGACTTTGCACTTTGCTGCATTAAAACATAGCCACCACTTTTCTGACAATTCTTGAAGGTTGTTCAAGTCTTCCTGAAGGAGTGCTGCTCAAGCATTGATCATTAACAATTATCCCAATCTTTACATTGTCTGCAAATTTTGACACCACACTCTTTATCCCTTCGTTGATGTAATTTATGAAAATCAGAAACAGTGATCCAAGAATCAATCCTTGGGGGGGGGTCACCCCTTTGTTACACCAATATCTGGAGAATATCTATTCAATCTGGAGAATATCTATTTAATCCCAACCCTCTGCCTTCGTTTTTATGTTATTATGGTGAACCATGTTTCTCCTTTACTGAAATCTTCAATCGTATAAAAAACAAATTTTCAGAATCTTCTCTTCATTTTTTTTAAGCTTCAAACTTGTTACTCCACACAAATCGTGTTAGTTGCAATTTGTGCGTTTCATTAAAAAATTCTTATGCATGCTATTGAAATTTATAAAGAAAAGAGAAGATTATCTTGGAAACAAATGCCTCTTGAAGCATTTCTGAAGAAGACTACTCCTTGTGCAACAAATCAACAAGTGCCGGACCAATAATAAGTGATCAACGAGTATGCATTTAGTCAATGATGATGGTGAAGAATAAACATTCTTTAACATTTGTAAGTCATAAATAATTTCTCTATTATTATAATTTGCTTAATTTTACAGGCTACATTTTTATTTCTTTGGATAAATCAATCATTTTAAATGATTGATTTATCATTAGTTAGCTAATTGGAACTAATTAGCTAACTAATTTCATTGTTGAGAACGTAACCCTTATTTTTAACATTGTCTATGGGAAACAAATTCCCGCTTTACGAGCGCACGTGCTAGAAACGAATTAACTCGTAAAGTCATGAACTACCTGTGTAATTATATATTAGTTTAAATTTTGAAAAACTTGATTCTCCTGTTACAACAGTCTAATGTGCCCCTAACATGCTTGGCACCTGTGTGCAATGCACGCATGCACTCACACACTGGCCCTTCTCAATACACTCTCTGGCCGCTTCCCTCAAAATTACTGGGTATATGCCATCAACTCCAAGAGCCTTACTTGAAAAAGCCTATAAAAGTTCATAGCAATTATAATCACCATCCTCCCATTACTGTGGTGAAAAGGCCCATTTGAATCCTGATAATAACACAAGGAACTTTTATCATTAATGGGATTCAAAAAGGCCTTTACAATCCGATTATGGGAGGACACTTGTGTTACCCATGAGGATCAAGAGGTATATTCAGCAAAATCTGCAGTTAAGGAAAGAACTTTTAGGTCAAATCATGGATATTATTTATATAAGAGAAATACTAAAAGGATTCAAAATACAAATATAAATAAATAAATAAATTTTCTGTTTATACTTCAGGACAACCAAATGGTCAGAGGAGTTTACAAGATAGACAGAATACAAGAAACAGCACCATATTCAGCAGTCACGGGCTTGAACCTCGGTCACTCAAGGCACGTGTACTTATGCACCCGCACGCCTGACCACTAGGCTACAGCAGCCATCACAAAACCTGTTTGGAAACATGTAAAGCTGTGCAGATAGAACATGGGTAAATATTTTTAACAGAATTAACATAACTAAAAAGTGACATCTTGATGGCATTTATCTCAAAATTATTATAATTATGCTAAAACAAAAAACTGTTTTCAGGTAAAAGAAACTAAAAGCAAATTAAAGCTTAAACAGCAATACAAAACAAAGGTCTCTTGTTATAAATGATGAGCCCAATTTATAGCTTCTCTACCAAGCTGGAGCTATTCAATTTTCCACTGAGTCCTTTCTGGAAAGAAGCAAAGTAACATGTTGTTGTTGTTGCTCTGGAGGTTTAATGGCACATCAGCTGCTAAGGCTATAATGTGCCTATTCACTTATTATATTAAGACATGAGTTTTCTCTAAATCAAAAGAAAATCAGAAATAACTGAAAAGCCCAGTTTGCCTGAGAAAGTCAAAAAATTCAGAAATATTTGCCTTATCACCAATCAGGTTTTCAAGAGTAATTGGTTTATGTAGATTAACCAGTGAGATCAAGGATGAAGTTCTCGCTTGTTTATAATAGGGGCAGCCAATAAGAATATGTTTTACAGTCAAATTGTTAGAACAATGTGTACATTGTGGTGGATCATCTCCTCTCAGTAAATGAAGGTGGGTCAGATGTGTATGTCCTATTCTTGCCCTTGAGAGGACTACTTCTTCTCGTCTCGATGTACGGACACTGGAGCGCCAAATTTTCGGGTCTTGTTTAAACTGAAAGAGTTTATTATTAGTCTGGGAGTGCCACAGGGCTGTCCATTGTGATAGGCAAGCAGCATGAATGGTTAGTGCATAATCTGATGCTGGAACAGGGATGTTGGTTACATCTAAGGTAGTTGGATTTTTTGCAGCTTTATCGGCCAGTTCATTTCCTAAAATACCGGAATGTGCTGGAATCCAGCAAAAAGTGACCTGTTGATTGGGTTCTTTAATTTGCAGTAATAAGCTTCTGATTTCATCTAGAACAGGGTGAACTTTATCTGAGGAATTACATAACGACATGATTGAGCTGAGGGAATCAGTGTAAATGACAGATTTTAAGGAAGAGTTAAAATGAAGATTTTCTAAAGCTAGTTTTATTGCGTATAATTCAGCAGAAAATATACTAAATTCTGACGGAAGGGAAGCTGATACAATTGTATTTGGAAACACTGCAGCTGCTCCAACATTTGAATTAGATTTAGAGCCATCTGTATAAATTGGAGAGAAATCAGAATATCTTTCAATGTGAACTGCGTGAATTTGGTTGATATTTGCTGCTTGCAAGGAATTCTTTCTCCATTGACAGAGGTAAGTGTCACAGATTGGAAGAGGAGGAGGAGTCCATGGAGGTTGAGTATAAGTTGCTACCTGCTTTACGGAATGGATGGAAATATTCCAAACTTGCACAAGTTCAAGAAGGCGAAGACCAGCTGGTTTTACTATGCTAGGTTTGTTTCTGTATAGGGTTTCTAACGGTGGGTTAAAAAGGTATGACCGAATGGGATGAGAAGCACAGCTTTGTATCTTGACAGCATATTTGAGTAACAGTGTTTTCCTGCGTAAAGTTAGTGGGGGCTCATGAGCATCAATGTAGAGACTATGTGCTGGCGACGTTCTGAATGCACCAGTTGCAATTCTCAAAGCACTGTGCTGAATGGGATCAAGCCAGCGTAATGCACTCTTTCTGGCAGAATCATAGATTGGAGCACCGTAATCGAGACGAGATCTGATTAATGCCCTGTATAACCGAAGAAGTGTGGTACGATCTGCACCCCATGTTTGGGCAGATAAAGCTCTGAGTATGTTTAACTTTTTTAGACATGAAGTCCGTACATTTTTAATATGATCTAGGAAATTTAACTTATTGTCAAGGGTTAATCCTAGAAATCGGATGTTGCTGGTGACCGGGACAAAGATGTTAGAAATTTGAAGTTCAGGATCTGGATGAAGTTTGCGTTGTCTACAGAAATGGATGGCAACTGTTTTCTGTTGTGAGAGCCGATAGCCGTTGAGGCTCGCCCATTGTTGAATTTTATTAAGTGATATCTGAAGCTGTCTTTCAATAGACCTCATGTTTTGAGAATGACAAGAGATGGAAAGGTCATCTGCATAAAGGTAAGTCTCAACTGTATTTGGAAGCTGCTTAGTAATACAATCTATTCTCAGGGCAAAAAGTGTGGCACTCAGTACTGATCCCTGTGGAACACCTTCTTCCTGGATGAAAGTTGGGGAAAGGGCATGTTGATATCGAACTTGAAATGTTCTTGTATGTAGAAAGTTCTGAATGAATATAGGAAGATTGCCTCGTAGTCCGAGAAGGTAAAGATCACTAAGTATACCATACCGCCAGGTGGTATCAAAAGCCTTCTCTATGTCTATTGAAACCATTACTAGATGTTCATGTTTGACAAAAGCATTACGGATGGCAAATTCGGCCTTGACCATAAGATCTAAGCATGATCTGTTTTGGCGAAAGCCATATTGACAATGGCTCATTAGATGTTCCGACTCAATGATCCAGACGAGTCTTCTGTGGATAATTTTCTCAAGGATTTTACTGAGGCAGCTTGAGAGAGATATGGGTCTATAGCTATTTGGGTTTGATGGATCTTTTCCAGGCTTCAGGAATGCCAAAATTGTAGAGTGATGCCAAGATGCTGGATAAACATTTTCTAAAAATATGCGATTGTAAAAGACCAGGAGGCAGCGCAGAGCTTTGTCATCAAGATGTTGTAGCATGACATAATAAATTCCATCTGGTCCAGCAGCACCATTGCGAGCTGTTCTAATGACATGTAAAAGTTCAGAATATTGCAGAGGTTTGTTATATGGGAGAGGACGGGTAGTTTGAAAATGAATAGCATGCTTTTCTTTAGTGATTTTAATTCTTTGGAAAGAGGTAGTATAGGCTGACGTTGCTGAGATTTCTGCAAAAGTATTGGCTAAAGCATTAGCTATATCTACAGGATTAGAGAGATCTTTTCCATTCCAGGAGAGGATTGGAGAAGGTATGGTAGGAAACTTACCAGACAGCTGTCTAATTTTTTTCCATATTATTTTGGGATCGGTATTTCTGTGAAAAGTGGATGCAAAACGGGTCCAGGATTCTTTCTTTGCCTGTTTTTGTATGAAGCGTGCTTTTGCCCTTAATTTCTTATAATTAATGAGATTGACTGTGCTCGGACATTTCCGAAACAAATTCCAGGCTTTATTTTTTGCTCTCTTTGCTGTGGTGCATTTGTCATTCCACCAGTAATTATAATGCTTTCGGCCCGGCGGATTTGATATTGGTATTGTGTCTTTAGCCACATTTAGAAGATGCGACGTGATGTAATCTGTCACATCATCAATGTGCTGGAGGCGGATTTTTTCCTCATCGAGGTCAATTGATGATTGAAATTTTGCCCAGTCTGCTCGGACAAATTTCCACTTTCTGCAGGGTTGAATTGAAGGAGTCTTTGCTTTTAGAAAGTTGCATACTATTGGGAAGTGGTCACTGCCCATGGGATCGTTTATTACATACCACTCTATGGCTGGGACTAGTACTGGTGAACAAATTGAGAGATCTATTGCTGAGGTGTGTCCTGTTGGAAGCTGTACGTGTGTCGGTGCACCTGTATTGAGTATAGTGAGATTTAGTGCATCCAAAAAACTTTCAATTAGTCGGCCTCGTCTATCCAATTTAGGAGAGCCTCATAATGGGTGGTGCCCGTTAAAGTCCCCTAATATACAGAGAGGTGGAGGTACCTGTATAAAGAGGTCTTCAAGATCTTTTAAAGAGTTAGTACAGTTTGGCGGTAGGTATATTGAGACTAGTGTTATTGCACTATGGAGAATTATACGAACAGCAACAGCTTCTATATTAGTTTGGAGTGGGATATGTTTAGTTGGGATCTTTGAATTTACTAAGATTGCCACACCACCATGGGCAGCGCTAGCGGTATTTCGATCTCTTCGATAAATGCAATAGTTCTTTATCGAAGGAGAAATTTGTGTGGTTAGGTAAGTTTCCTGTAAACAAAAGGCAACCGGAGAATATTGATTAATTAGGTATTGAATATCGTCTGTGTTTGAACGAAAGCCTCTGCAATTCCATTGTAAGATGCTGTGGTTCATTTTGGTTTAGATGAGGACGATTCATCTGACTGTTTTTTGTTTGAGGAGGATTTTTTTCGGTCTCTTTTCGGGAAGGTAGGGCGACCGGTATCCATAGTATCGTTTGCGTGAAGTTCTAGTATTGGTTCTTCATGATCTGGGTTTACATCTACTTCCATACTACCAGTGGATGATTCAGGTTTATTGTTGTGTTTAGTAGTTTTCAGTTTTTCTTTGTCATGCGGGACTGTCCGAGTCTCAACTGGGATACTGATTGGAGTGTTGGTCGATTCAGTGGTTTTAATTTGATGTGTGTCTTTGACAGGGCTTGATAATGTGTTTTTAACCCAGTTAGATAGAGATGTGCAGGGAGGTATGGATACATCTGTTTGAGCTGCTGTTGAATTAAAGCTTCGAGTGTGAGCTGCATATGAACGACTGGGCATGGTCGACATAACCTGTCTGCGTGCCTCAGGGTACGTGACTTTGTGCTCTATTTTATATTTTTGGATTTTCTTCCCCGTTTTCCACATTTCACAAGATTTGGAAAAGGCTGGGTGACTTTCTTTGCAGTTTGGACAAATGGGACTTGAGGCTGAACAGTCTGTTTGTGTATGCTCCTTGGAACCACAAATTGGACAAATGGCATCACCTCTACATGCTTGTTGCGAATGTCCATATTTTTGGCATTTAAAGCAACGTAGAGGATTAGGTATGTAAGGCCGTATTCGGCAGTTTAAATAGCCAGCTTTTACTGAGGATGGCAAATCTGGGGTGCTGAATGTTAAAATTATGGATCGGGTTGGAACAAGATTTCCATCTTTTTTGGTTTTTATACGTTTTGCACTAATTACTTTTTGATTGCCCAGTTCCTGTACTAGTTCCTCTTCAGATACTGTAATCAGGTCCCACTCTGTGATGACACCTTTTGACGAGTTTAACGTATTGTGGGGAGTTACAGATACGGGTAGCCCAGCAAAGGTTGTTGTTTTAAGCAGCCATTCTGAATGTTTTGAGGAAGCTGTTTCGATTAGTAGGTCTCCGGACTGCAGACGTTTAACCATTTTCGGCGTACCAGCAATGGATTCCAAAAATCTTTGGATGACAAATGGTGACAATTTGCCAACAGGCTGGTTGGAGAGCGAATGTATTACAAGGAAGTTTGGCATCTCATTGCTCTGCACTTCTCTTCGGAGCCTTTTTGGTTGGTTTAGGTCATCATCATTTGGTATGTCTGGCCTTGAATTTGAAGGCTCTAGTGGTGGATAGTCATTTATATCCATCGTTACTCCTTTTCGCCCTGGAGGATAACTTTTCCCCCAGGTTACCGGCCCCGCCACGGGGAGGCAGGAGCAGTGCCGCTCGGAGGCCAAGCGGTTGAAGTGTTAGTTAATTAGTAAAAATATAAATTGAGGAAAATGTAAAGAAAGGTGTATTTCCTTCCTGTGTTCTACTTGTTACTTTTCAAGTATAGAACTGTTTTTTAAAGTAAAACTGTTTATAGAAATGTGAACGTAAAATATAATTTCAATCACTTATCAAGAGCACTTTATAAATCGCAAGAATATAGCTTGGCCTCGAAATACGCTTGGCACCCGGGGCCAAGTAACATGTGACTGGGATCCAAATCTCCAGGTTCATTTTCTGCCTACACCAAAGCTCATGACAATTATAAAGCAGTTATTAATCAGTTCAAATTAGATTTTGAAAAGGCTAAGATGAGAAAACTTGCTTCTTGTCCAGAAGATAGTTGAGCATTCCAGTCTCTAGTCAAAGCTATTTGGCTGCAACTTTTGCCCACCTGCATCCTCTCTGTTAAAAGGTCACTTCTGTTAAAATCTGAGATAAACTAAAGATTAGCTGACCTACTAACATCCTACTTTTCTTCTCACCCTTGTATTGATGACCTTGGTAAACAACTTCCTGCTATTCTCAATGCATGCCACTCAATGCCTCCTGTGGGCTTCCATCAAAAGGATTTCAGAAGAATTAAGAATTAAGATGGCAAAAAAAGCTCCAGGTTCTCGTGGCATTTTTCCATTTGTTTTCAAAACCTTGAGCAGTGTAAACAAGCGGACAAGGAAGCCCATTGTGTTCTATCAGTGATTTATCAAACAACATCCGGTAGTGACGGGGAGGTCATAATCCCATGTATAAGATGTAAGACCACATATGGAATGCTGTGTCCAAGCATTCAGATGAAGTCTCCATATTTGGACACCACATATGGAATGCTGTGTCCAAGTATGGAAACTTCATCTGAAAAAAAAAAGATAATGAACTTCTTTAAAGAGTCCAAAATAGGCAAATCACATGGTTAAATCAGCAAAAGGGCAGCAAGGAAAGACTTCGATTATACAGGATATGAGCTTTCACTGTTATAAAGAATTCCAGAACTGGGATCCATAAATTCAAATTACAGTGGATCGATTTTAGGGAAAGTGATTTTAGGTAGTTCTTAGCAAATAGATTTTAGTGGAACAAGTTGCCTCGACAGGTATCTAAGGCTGACAGTTTAAAGAAATTCAAAGGTCAACTGAATAGTTCAATGCACAAGGAGGGAAGTGCTTAATTTACATTTTCTTATCCACTTTTTTTTTTGGCTGTTGTAGTAAATGCATGTAGCTTCCTTGCCCAAATGGGTAATGCTAAACTGCAGGGAAGCCACTGTTCAAGGAAGATCTGAAAATTATAATTATAATATCCCAAGTATTCAAATAGCCCAGTGTCCAGATTGCTGGGGTCCAAAATATTTCTGAAAAAAAAAAAAAAAAAACTGCAACAAGCAACCATTATGAAGAACTCGTAAAATACAGACAGAAAAAAAAACAACTTGTCACCTGCATAATTTTTCAATTAACAATAATGTAATCCCTCCTTTAGCACGAATCACTTTATAAATTCTCATTGTTAGGGATTCAACTAGACCCCATAAATTTTATATTAAGTTATTTTCAAAACAACTGAGCCCACAATTCCTTCTGGTTATGTGAATGTTGTTTTCACTTTCAAGATAGTCCTTTTTATGTTATCCATAGGATTTAAATCTGGTGACTCAGCTGGCCAATTTAAATGCCAACTACTCCAAAACATCAGTGACCCACCACAAACTTGAAATCCCTTGCACACAGTTTGGATGAAACTCTTCATTGCTTTTCCTGTGAATTCTGTATCTGACACTATACATGTACACTATATGTACATTACAATATAGGCAAAATTTGGGTTTGTCAGACCACATCACAACTTTCCAATCATCAACCATCCATTTTTATGCCTTTTAGCCCAGATTGATGGGTTTCTTTATGTGCAACTATTAACACTGTCTTTTTTTTTCTTATGTATGTTAACAGCTATATTTAAATTATTTCAGTCTAATATAATGAATCATCAAGCTTATATAAACAAAATTCATCTAATCATTAAATCTTACCTAGCACCGCCACCACCAAGCACAAGTCCAATGGATGTACCAGTAAGAAAACGAGCTAATCGGGAAAAATCTGAGTGAATATTAGGAGGATTCTCAAACATCCGTTTATACATTTCCATCTGAAAGTATAATCAAATAATTTCACCTAAGTATATTAATCCAAAGAAGAAGAAATTACTGATGATAAATTGCATTCTGAGATTTAAAACAGGTTTTCTCCCTTTTAAATTCAAATGTTGCTTTTAAATTTATCTTTTTTTTAAGTTCTACAAACATACTCCACTGCAATTTTAGTTTTGCCTTTTAATTTTAAAATGATATAACCACAAAAAACTAAGATTATATTATACTAGATCACTAATTCTCACTGAAATTAATAACTTTAGAAGTTTGAATAGGAAATATTTTGGAAAAAATTATCAAATCCAAAATTGGATAATTGATCAATTTTTAATTGATTTTATCTTTCTATATAATGAATATCAAAAATTAATGTAAATTCGAATTACAATAAAAAACAACTTTAATAACACTTAATTTCATGACAGAAAAAATTCTGTCATGAAATTCTCAATAAAGTTACTTCACACTGTACAGTTGGTAAGACTAATATGACATGTGCACTCACTATTTTTGATGGAGATTTTCTAGTAAACATACGTTTATGGCACAGGATATGGTGATGAGATGAACACCATGATCGAATATTAAGCCACTGAACTGTATCACGAGGTTTCATACCATTTTCTTTATGAAGTAATACAAGTTCCTTCTGAGTCCTAACAGCCAAATTGTCAAGCTGCCGTTCCACCTAGAGATATTTGATAATATGTTATCTATCAGAATAAATAACATATGCTTTATTGATAATTTGAAAAATTATACAATTAAGAATTAAAACCAGAAAATACACTAATGAATGTATTGAAATGTAAGTGTCACTATCCCAGAAAGCAATGTTTCAACATCATAAAACTTGTTTCTCATGTTGGCACAGTCTCCAATGATAATTTTTCTTTTCTTTGTTTTTAAACTTCATATCAATTATTTTTTAAAAAATAAAAAAGAATGGAATTACCTCCATTCTATTGGCAAGTGCAATAGAATTCTGCATTGTATACATATATGAGTAAATTATTTTTTTGGGCTGGGTCTATAGATCTTTGAACAAAATGCTGGTGAAATAAAAATATTTTTTCTTTTTTGTTGTGAAAAATATTTTTTCTTTTTTGTTGTGAACCTTTAGGTTCACAACATCCGAAACTGCACACTATCAAAACCTCCAAAAAATAACATTACAGGTAACCCTCATATAACACGGTAGTTTGGTTCCTACAAAATCTCGTGTACTGTGAAACAGTGTTATACGGGACTAAGAACCAGTACAAAAAGGGGGTTTACATTCCAAAAGCTAACGAAAATATGCTTTTTTTTTTATAACTATCGGAAACTTAATTTTTATAGTAGTAATAACTTAATATTTTACCTTTATTTTTATAATAGTAGGTAGTAACTTATATAGTAATAACTGAACAAATGTCTTACCTTACAAACTGTAATACTTATGTGAGATAATCTACGTTCATTTAATTTTCTTCCTCTTCATTGCTGCTCAGCACAATTGCTTCTGCAGCATCTACATTTCATGTACCTTCTGCTCTCTTTAAAAGTCACAATCTGCACACTTCAAAGTCAATTTTTTATGGTCTCAAACAAGCACAGGTTCAATAGCACAGAACCTAACCCTGGGATCTACCAAAAAAATACAGTGGACCCCTACTTTAAACGAAATGTGAAAATCTGAAGATTTTCCAGTTAGCAAAATAAATCTTACATACATAGCTTAATTAATACTTACTCACACTAATTGATATTTCTGCTCACTAACTTTTTTTTTTTTTTTTTGTCGGTTGTAAAATTTAAAACAGTAAAAATGATAAGCAATTAATAACAAAGAACCTGGCACCATAACAAACATGACACTGAGTAATGAGGTTCTGAAAATTTATTTGTTTTTTATATGATTGAATATTTCATGGAAGGGGAAACACACTTCACCATAATAATGTGAAAATCCACAGAATTCCAGCTATCGTTACTATTGCAAATGCAATAAGATCGAGTTTACTACCCATTTAATAATTAGATTGCACGAACAGAAAGGCCCAATAAAACAGAAAGTGAAAATTGTTTTTATTGTTTTATGATCACATTCAATAAAATGTGCTTTTGAAAAATATCACTAAGGCAATAACTAGCTAGTCAACATCAGGGATTCACAAAAAGGAATGCAAACATTGAAAATTACATTCTAACATAATACTGTAGAAGGTTTTCCCAGCTCAAAAACACTGTGTTATGCGAGATTTCCAGCAATTCTCAAACCATGTTAGAGCAAAACCTTGTAGAAGTACTGTGTTGTGTGAGGATTGCCACAATTTATCAATCGTGTTAGGGAGAAACCATGTTGTAGAAGTACTGTGTTATATGGTGGTTGCCTGTACTTGCCAATGTAAATATTACAGCTGGCTTTCCCCATTCCTCCTTTTAATACTCTCACTATTAGTTGTCCAACACACACACACATAGAAAACAGTGTACATTCATGAAATTCTCAGTAACTCATGACACAGTAAACCGAAAAATTTATAACAATTAACTTGATTCATGACAGTTTCAGTTAAATTTATATGGGGGCATTTGATGTAATGCTTTGTGATAAAGCATTAATTTCTATTTAAATTTCTTACAAAATAAAGTAAAAACAATAAATAACAAATAAGATAAGCATAGCAATTAACAAGTTTCATAAGCTGCTCCATCTTTTCTTTTTTTAAAGAAAAATCGTGACACATGTTTATGATATTACTAGGTATAGTAATATCATAAGTAATATCAGTAATATCATAGTACAGTCAGTCCTCGTATAACACGTGTTTACACTACACGAATTCGATCATACACGATTTATAAATAGGGGAACGATATCTTCTATAACACGAACTGAATTCGCTTATGCACGATTCGCCTTTGTGTTTACAAGAAATGGCAGTCGAACGCGGAATCACCCCAACTGAATGCAACAAGATAGGAATGAAGAGGAGATTCTGAAAATGTATTTATGTGTTTTATATCAGTGAAGGGGAAACACATTTCACCATAATAACGTAAAATTCCAGCTATCGGTATTATCGTGAATGCAATTAGATCGAGTTTACTACCAATTTATAACAGATTCCACTAGCAGAAACGCAACTGGAAATTGTTTTTATTGTTTTATGGTAGTAACCCCTAGAAATGTGCTTTAGTAAAATGTGACGTGTTAAGTGTATCTCAGCCTTTACGGTTTTGTTTATTCAGTTGCTACACGCGCGCAGCTTTGTTTATGTGTATCAAGCGTGCCTCCTTGTTTTGTAATTGTGCTTTATTCCCTAAAAATGAGTAAAATACTTAAAAGGTGTGAAAAGGAAGCGTCCTGGTGAAGACACTGCAGATTCAGAGAGAAAAAGAAAAGCAATATCGATAAACAGAGGCGGACTGGATCCAAAATTCTTACCCGGGAAAATTTGTAGTGTCCTCACACTAGCGTTTATGGCCAAAATCACACCGGCCTCTGGCCCACTGGGATTTCCCCGGTAAGGCTTATGGCCAGTCCGCCACTGTCGATAGCGAAAAAATATGAAACTGTGAAACGCTTTGAGCGAAATGAAAGACCCTGTGATATTGCATGTGCTACAGACCTAAATGAGGCAATGCGGAGAATTACAAAGAATGCAGAGAAAATAAAAACAACTTTCATAGCAGGAACAACTCAAAGGGTAATTAAAATCCATTAGATTAAGACAAAGAATTGGAAGAGTGGAAAGGCTGTCATCTTTTTCCATAGAAAATCGAACAAAAAACAAGTTTGCTTACGATAGAAGTAAAAGCATTAGCAATATTTTATTTCGTAATAGTCGTAATAAAATACATATTTTATTTGTAAAAAATACGTATTTTTTATTATTTATTATATTATAATAAAATATAATATAATAATAATAAAAAATATTACAATATTATTTTTTATTACGTATTTTAATCGTTATAAAATACGTAAGTATTTTATTACGATTATTTATTGTGCTTGGTAATGTTTTGGTTACCAATGTGTGTTCAATCTTGGGTGGTCGGCACCTAACCCTATTTTTCCCATAGGGCCTGTTTATATTGCACGATTTTGCATTTCACGAGGGTTTCTAGGAACACAACTATCGTGCTATACGCGGACTGACTGTAGTATCAAGATTAGGACTAAGTGTCACATACACCAATCACCAGACATTGGATTATATGCACTACAATTTTTACATTCATTAAAATTATTTGAAAAAATATTTCTTGTATTAAAACACGTTAAAGTAATAAAACCAGTAATAAAAAATTTTAGCATTTTTTTAAAAGGTTTTCCCTTACAAACTCACACCTGGAATAATTTTTGTTACAATAATATATTTCTCAAAGTGATCCAGTGGCACTTATCGTCCAAGGTGATTTATATAAAGAGAATAGACTTTCTAATTCTACAGAAGTGAGTGGGCTGTATTTAAAAATGAGCTTTTGAAGCCTCTACTTGAAACAGAAGTTCATTTCCTTTCCCATTTATGAATTCATCTATTTTCCTTAAAGTGTGAGAACCTGAGTTCTTTTCTAAAACATTATTGTATTTTCTTCTTATTTCTTCTTCTATACTACAGACAGTTGAAATTTGCAATTCAACTTTTTCCATCTCTCAAATTGCACTGCTTAAAGAAAGTCCCCACATTTCAAGTTTGGTTATACAACTAGGTAACCAGCTGAAATGAGTCGAGATGAACAATAAATGTTTTCTAGCCATAGAATCAGAAAGAACTGCCTTAACAGTACCAATAGCTGCTGAATGTGTACTACCCAAGGAATCAACAAATTCTTTTATAAAATCAAAATTTTTACATAAAACAATGCTGCTTGTAACCATATTCCCCATTTTAATCTTTAAACAGCAACAAGTTTAAATAGCAACTAGCGAGAACAGGATCAGGTGGGAGAGAAAGCATAGGTGGCATATTTCTGTAAGCTGCTATTCTTGAAGGTGCTTTTGACAAAATCTTTTTAATACTACAAATAAGTTTAACTTTATCAAAATTCTCCCAAATTGCCTCTGCCAACCTATGTAAGCCATGGGCTAAGCAAGTAACATGGCAAGTATCAGATATGGAAAGAAAACTTGTAATGCAGAAGTGGATTTTCCCATATAAGAAGCAGCATCACTAACAAAAATTCAGATTTTTTGCTATAGGTCAATTCTGACCATAACTGCAAAGGATCCTTGCTATTGTAGAGTAATTCATTTTTTTGAGGGCTTACAAGCAAGTAAATGCAGACATGATGGTTCCGCATCTAATTTTTCATATAAAATGTGGAATATAGTGACCACAAATGTCTGTCATTTCATCAACACATCCATAGTTTTCTCTAATATCTTGACGAATTTCACAAAAATGTTGCCATAAATAGCGTTAAAGTAATTCTAAAAGTAGATTCATCTGGAATATTTGGATTTATACAATATTTCAATAATCAAAAATTGCTTGAAGACTTGAGTGTTTAACTTACTGAAAGGGATACTGCTGCTTACCAGGCCGAGACAAATCCTTTGGAAAATCACTTTTCTCTTCTTTTGAATTACATGGCTTGGTTACAAGTGACTGCACTGAAAATTTTTGTTTGTCCTTTTCTTGGTCATAACATACATTGCTGTTTTTACATGTTGGTTGATCTGGAATGGAACATTCCAGATCATGTATGGAACATTCTTTTCATCAACACATAACACAATAATGCCATCCATAGTAAAATCCTTCCATGACTGGCAGAAATCCATGATGCTAAGAGGTTTTCTAATAGATTAACTCTTTGCATGTTTACCAAAAACGTTTTATTTGATGTAGTTGATAGCATAAGAACGAATAGCAAAATAGCATTAAAACTATGGGCTATTTATGTGTTTCTATTTTTTTAATTTTTTTTCTCTTCCCTTTCACTTGTTAGCACTATTTAATCAATTTGCATATTACCCTCTATTTCCAGGACCCTTTTCCCATGGAATTACCAGTTGTTTTCTATCTCTGAAAACTGCTGGGCAACACTCATCAGTGGCCCTTTTATCCGACATTTTTGACACATCACCATTGTCCTCCCACAACTCTAGAACTCTGATAGTGCAGTAGGGGTTTTTGCATCTTTACATTATGATCTGGAATTGCTCTTTCATCTTCATATATTTCAGCTTATTATAGGTATAAATATTAAAAATATATATACATATTAGATACAATTCTTCACTTCACAATTGTATCTAATTGTGAAGTGAAGAATAAAAAAAAATCTTTCAAACAATCTGTATGACTGTAGATATTTATTTAACTTGTGGGAGTGCACAGGCAATTAACCTTGAACATTAAACAAACACCGACTTCAAATCTTCATAGCAAAGTCAGTTCTCACAGTGGTTTTCATGCAAATGTAAAAAACGTTATACAAATGGTGGTGTGGCATCTGACAGGTGCTCACATTTAATTATTCTGCAAAAACCACAAGGAAATAACTTTGGACCTACTGCAGTAAAAGTTTGACTATATCTAGGAAGCTAAAAATAATTTCCGATTTTTTTATCATTAATCAAATGGTAACGCAGGAGTATTATTATCGTAAGGCATCTTTCAGGTGCTATGCCAACATTGCCATATAAAACAGTGTAATGAATTAAAATTGTAAGCTTCAACCACTTTAAATTATAATTTTTATGTATATTCAGTTGTAAGCAGTTCCACTACATTGCTTATCAATTTGTATATTCCTTCATTTGTTCATTTTTTATTCAAATATCTATAATCACTACTTTGCTCCAAAGAAATGAAATTTACATAATTTAAGTTCAATTAACACTACCTGAACCTGTTCTTTGTTGTGGGAGATGTTTCTGTGTTTGTCAAAATCATCTTCACTTCATTTTATTTTATCAAGAGAGAATATGCAGTGCTGTCTTCTGATGCAAAGACAGATTTTAGAAGCAATAATTAATTTAGCATTAGTAGAGGCATATGATGCAAGAAAGAAAACTTATGCAGCATCAGCCAAAAAAACAAAAAAACTTCCACTTCACCCCTCCGTTCGTTCGAAATACCTGTCCAGCTGAGCCTTAAATTTATTTAGGCTATCATCTTCCACAACAAGGGATGGAAGTCTGTTCCACCAACCAACCAACCACCCGCTGGCTAAAGACAAATTTCTGCACATCTATCCTACATCTGTCTTTCTTCAATTTGCAACCCATTCACTAATCTCTGTTCCATTCACTAATCTTGTTGCCCTTCTCTGTACTCGTTCCAGCAGTGCTACATCCTTCTTGAAATGAGGCCTCCAGACCTGTATACAGTACTCAAGGTGAGGCCTAACCATTGCCTTATACAAGGGAATAATCACCTTCTTATTCCAGCTAGAAAAATTCCTGTATATCATTGACAAGACACCATGAGCTACTCTTGCCGCCCATCTGCACTGCTCAGATAACTTCATATTTGCCTGCACAATTACCCCCAGGTCCTTTTCATTCTCTACCACTGTCAGTGTAGTACCACAGAGTTGATACGTTGCTCTGGGGTTGCTGTTTACCATATGTAGTACTTTACATTTGTCAACATTAAACTTCATTTGCCACCTCTCAGCCCATCTGCTCAAACTGTCCAGATCCTGTTGCCGCAGCATAGCATCAGTAGTATCCTTAACAACCCTGCCAACCTCTGTATCATCTTCAATATTATTTATAAATACAGAAAACAATAATGGACCCAACACTGAACCCCGAGGGACTCCACTAATAACATTAGTCCACAATGAGCAGCATCCATTGATTAACACTCTGTCTTCTCCCCCCTCAGCCATCATTTTATCCATAGCAGCAATTTGCCTCCAATGCCACACTGCTCCAATTTGTGCAGCAGTCTTCCATGTGCAACAGTATCAAAAGCCTTTCTAAGATCCAAGTATATAATATCAAAGTTATTCCCTGCATCCAGCTCTTTTGTGACTGCATCATAGTATCCAATCAAATTGGTCAGGCAAGACTTCCCCTTAACAAAACCATGCTGTGTACGAGCAATAACTGAAGTCCTGTCTAGATGATCCTGCAGTGCTTCTTTAACCAGTGCCTCCATTAATTTTTCAGGAACAGAAGTTAAACTAACAGGGCTATAATTACTTGTGACGCCCTTTGATATTACTTGTGAATTGGGGTCACATTTGCACATCTCCAGTCCATGCATACCTCCCCTGAGTCCAAGGAAGCTCTCATCATTATGACTAAGGATTCGCTTACTTCCTTTGCTGCCTCCTTTAATATAACTGGATAGATCCCATCCACCCCAGGTACCTTTCTTATGTTTATCTTCAACAATTTCTCTTCCACTTTACTCTCAGTTATTACAAGATTATCTAGCTTACTGCCAGAGTTGAATACACCTCTGGCATTCCCCTCGCTGAATAGCTCCTCATGTGCGAATGTTGATGCAAAATATTCATTTAGTTTGTTAGCTACCTGAGCAGGATCATCAACAGTTGAACCATCGATATCAAGTGGACCAATCTGATTCATCCCCTTCTTTCTAGAGTTTACATAAGTAAAGAACTCTTTGCTGTTTTTCTTTGCATCTTTTGCCAAAGATTTCTCATAATCTGCCTTTGCCTGCCTAACCTCCTTTGTGACTTGGTTACAGACCAGTTTATATAACAAAGGGGTACTCTTACGAAGAAAGGCTTAAGTTTTGCAAATTACAGTGTCTGGAGACTAGGCACCAGCGAGGTGATCTGATAGAGGTGTATAAAGCCTTGAATGGTTTACGCATGCTCAATGCTGATGGGATTCTTCCTCTAGCTCAGAAAAATCACCTTAGAGGGCATAAATTCAAATTGAGGAAAGACAGATGTAGGATAGACGTGCGGAAATTTGCCTTTAGCCAGCGGGTGGTTGGTTGGTGGAACAGACTGCCATCCCTTGTGGTGGAGGTTGATAGCCTAAATAAGTTTAAGGCTCAGCTGGACAGGTATTTTGAATGAACAGAGGGGTGAAGTGGAAGTGGGTTTTTTTTTTTTTTTTTTTTTTGCTGATGCTGCATAAGCTTGCTTTCTTGCATCAAATGCCTCTACTAATGCTAAAATGCTAATATCTACAATAGGGTTCTGTGTCACCTGTTAATTTATATGTATCTCATGGATTTTTCTTCTCTGCCATGTGTCTCATTAGTTCATCTGACATCCATTTAGGCCTGAATCTTGAACAATATTTCTTAGTTGGTATGTAAAGCCTAGTAGCTTCCAAGATAAGTTCTTTGAATGCTTCCCATTTTGAATTTGCTGTTTGTAACATCATAGGTTGGTCCCACTGTATAGAATTTAAATACTGTCTCAGACCATCGTAGTCACCTTTACAAAAGCAATAACCCTTCCCTTTACCCCTGATGGTAGTTACCTCTTTGAGTAAATCCCACTTCAGCACATTGTGATCACTTCCACCTAGTGGTTCCTTTATGTGCAGATTCTTAATGCATGAAGAATCACTACTGATAATCAAATCAAGAGTATTACTCCCTCTATTTGCCTCCCAAACATGCTGATGTAGAAAACAATCATCCAATAAATCCACAAAAGCCTTGCTAATGTGTGAGTGACCAACCCACAAATTCCAGTCAATATCTAGGAAATTAAAATCCCCCGTTATAAAACTCTCTGATTTACTGGCCCACTCTATTTCCCTGTACAGTTTCTTATTATACTCAGAGTCATTAGGCCTATAGCACACTCCTACTCTCAATTTTGATCTCCCAATGCTTATGTCACACCAAACTGACTCGACACTGCACTGTCCTGTCCAGTGATGTCGACTGGCTTCACTTCCTTGGATTTTATGTGTTTCTTAACTAATAGCATAACCCCTCTTCCCTTCCTATCCTTTCTGTACACATTGTAATCTCCAAATTCCAGTTCTGCATTCCTTATATCTGTGTGACACCACATCTCTGATATCCCAACAATTTTTTGATGTTTTGTCAAGCCTTTGATGTTTTGAGCAATACCTCAAATTCATCAAATTTATTTACCAAACTTCTAGTATTGGTGTGCACACAAGTATACATGCACCTGTTCCTATTCTTAGCTACCCTAACACAACCTATGTGTTTACTTGTACCGCAATGACTCCCAGCAGTCTCTGAAATATCCCACATCTTGTTTTCCAGGCTTCTGCTCATTCCAATAGAAGCAGTGCAAGAATCACTTTCACCTCTGCCAGTGGCTACTGTTAATCTATTAGTCCTTGTATCCCCCCAAGCTAGCAGTTTTCCGACCCACCTAACACTGCCATGATAGCATCAGCAAATATTCTTGCGCCCTTTCTATTTAGGTGTATCACATACCTGTAGAAGTAGTCTCTCCTGTTAATAAGTACAGACCGGGTGGAAAAATATTCTACCCCTTGAGCCTTGCACAATCTTTCCAGGGACGAATTGATCGACAAGGCTCTCATCATATACCTCATCATTTTATGAGCAATAATTTAACAACCATTATTATATATGAGTTAACATTAGTTTTTTTTTTTTTTTTTTGGTAGTTGTTGGCACATAGGCTTCTGTGGCCATAATGCACCTCCCAAGGTTTTGCAGTACATTGATCCATGCCCGAGGCGGGAATCGAACCCGCGACCTTTGGGTTGCCAGGCAGGCACTTTACCCACCCGGCTAACATTACAGTTGGGTACTTAGAAAAGAGTGATGAATTTTATATAAAATGCATCAATCTCATGCTGTGAAGCAAGTCACCAAGAATTGCTATTCTCCCATACTTGCACTTCTTATAAATAAACAAGACATTAATGGAAGAAGTATACTGCTATTTATTTGAAATATCATTCCATTTGTGGATTTATTGGATGATAGTTTTCTAAATCAGTATGTTCGGGAGGCCACTAGAGGAAGTAATACTCTTGATCTGATTATCAGTAGTGATTCTTCATGCATTAAGAATCTGCAGATAAAGGAACCACTAGGTGGCAGTGATCACAGTGTGCTGAAGTGGGATTTACTCAAAGAGGAAACTATTATTAGGAGTAAAGGGAAGGGTTTTTGTTTTCGCAAAGATAACTACGGTGGTCTGAGACAGTATTTAAATTCTATACGGTGGGACCAACAGCAAATTCAGAATGGGAAAAATTCAAAGAATTAATCTTGGAAGCTACCAGGTTTTTCATACCAACTAAGAAATATTGTTCAAGGTTTAGGCCTAAATGGATGTCAGATAAACTAATGAGAAATGGGGCAGAGAAGAAAAATGCAAGGAATACATATAAATTAACAGGTGTCACAGAGGACTGACCGATATAAGCTAGTCTATAACCAAGTCACAAAGGAGGTTAGGCAGGCAAAGGCAGATTACAAGAAATCTTTGGCAAAAGATGAAAAGAAAAACAGCAAAGAATTCTTTACTTATGTAAACTCTAGGAGGAAGGGGATGAATCAGATTGGTTCAATTGTTGATGATCCTCCTCAGGTGGCTAACAAACTAAATGAGTATTTTGCATCTACATTCACACATGAGGAGTTATTCAGGGAGGGGAATGTTGAACTAAACTCGGGCAGCAATCTAGATGATTTTGTAATAACTGAGAGTAAAGTGGAGAAGAAATTGTTGAAGATAAACATAAGAAACTCACTGGGGTGGATGGGATCTATCCAGTTGTATTAAAGGAGGCAGCAAAAGCAGTAAGTAAATCCTTAGCCATATAATTATGAGAGCTTCCTTGGACTCGGGGGAGGTACCCATGGATTAGAGATGTGCAAATGTAACCCCAATTCACAAAGGAGGATCAAAGGGCAACAGAAATAATTACAGACCTGTTAGTTTAACTTCTGTTCCAGAGAATTTAATGGAGGTACTGGTTAAAGAAGCATGGTAGGATTATTTAGACAAGACTTTAGTTATAGCTCAGACACAACATGGGTTTGTTAAAGGAAGTCTTGTCTGACCAATATGACTGAATACTATGACATGGTCACCAAGGAACTGGACGCAAAGAATAGTTTTGATATTATGTATTTGGATCTTAGAATGGCTTTTGATACTGTTGCACATGGAAGACTGCTGCAGAAATTGGAGCAACATGGCATCAGAGGCAAATTGCTTCTATGGATAAAGTGATGGTTGAGTGGGAGAAGACAGAGTGGTAATCAATGGACAATGCTCTTCATGGACTAATGTTATTAGTGGAGTCCCCCAGGATTCAGTGTTGGGTCCATTGTTGTTTTCTGTATTTATTAATGATTGCAGACAATACAAAGGTCAGCAGGGTTGTTAATGACATGAATGACAGTAAACTGCTGCAACAGGATCTAGAAAGGTTGAGCAGATGGACTGAGAAGTGGCTACTAAAGTTTAAAATTGACAAATGTAAAGTACTGCATATGGGAAGCAGTAACTCCAGAGTAATGCATATCAACTGTGTGGTACTACACTGACAGTAGTAAGAATGAAAAGGACCTGGGGGTAATTGTGCAGGCAGATATGAAGTTTTCTGAGCAGTGCAGACAGTCTGCAAGAGTAGCTCATGGTGTCTTGTCAATGATATACAGGAATTTTTCTATCAGGGATAAGGAGGTGGTTATCCCCTTGTATAAAGCAATGGTCAGGCTTGAATACTGTATACAGGTCTGAAGGCCTCATTTTAAGAAGGATGTAGAGCTGCTGGAATGCGTACAGAGAAGGACAACATGATTAGTGAATGAAACAAAGGATTGCTCTTATGAAGGAAAGGGTTGCTCTTATGAAGGAAAGGCCTAAATGATGCAAATTACAGTGTCTGGAGACTTTGTAATTTGCAAGGTGATCTGATTGAGGTGTATAAAGCCTTGAATGGTTTGAGCATGCTTAATGCTGATGGGAATCTTCCTCTTGCTCAGAATAATCGCCTGAGAGGGCATAAATTCATATTGAGGAGAGACAGTTGTAGGATAGATATGTGGAAGTTTGCTTTTATCCAGTGGATAGTTGATTGGTGGAACAGACTTCCATCTTTTGTTGTGGAAGTTGATAGCTTAAATAGATTCAAGGGAGAACTAGACAAAGTGAGTGGATGGAAGAACTGAAAAGGGCTGTTTTTTTTTTTTTTTTTTGGCTGATGCTATATAAGTTTGCTTTTTTGCATCATGTGCCTTTACTAATGCTAATTTTTTGAGGTTTTACTGGAATTACCTCTAGTCTGTTATCATAAATTAAATGGCTATTTCAGTATTTACTGGCACCTCATTTGTAGGTAACTATGCACAGTTAGTGAAAGACCTGCCAAGTCAGTGAAGAAGTATTTCCACAATATGAGAGACACTAAATGGCATCAATTTAAAAATTCAAATAAATTAAGAGAAAGAGGAAGGCATATGAACTGGCTACAGCCACATGTAGATTTGTATAAACAGCAAAGAACAAGCATCTTAGAAAGCAGTACCCTATATTTGAAGTGCAGGTGCAGGACTGAGGCAATACTTGGTGACTTCCTTTGCAATATAAGATTGCTACATCTTGTAAAAAAGTTAGCAAGGGAGAATCAGTGTTACAAAGTAAGGAAAAAACAGATATATGAAGAGAACTAATTTGATTACACCTATGGCTCGGTTAATGTAAGCTAAGCAAACATTAATTTTTCATATGAATTCATATGGGAAAAATTCCCATATAGTTATCAATTATTCCCAAAGATTTGGGAATAACTGATTTTTTTTTTTTTTTTAATTAAATATGAATAAATACAATTACTGTACATCATTGAAATTCAATTTGAAAACTTCATTCAAAGAAAGCTGATGAGTTTGTCTTTTGGTCATAAAGAATTTTATAGTAAACAATGACATCACAAAGGCCTCTGCCAACATTACTGCTTCTTGCAATGTTGGGATTGGAATCCACTTTAATGCCTATGTCTCTTCCAACTTCATTATTTCTCAAACTTTTGAGGGTTCAGGCTCTTTGAAGACACATTGAAGATTTTGTCATCACTATCATCATTTCTCCAACTTGCATTTGTGCCTGCAACTCATTTACTCTTCAGTATCTGCTTCCAGGGGTGTTTCACTATGTCAAAAATTAACTTTTTTTTTTGCATTTTGTGGATAAACTGTGGGCAAAGCTTTCTATTAATAGCATCCTGTCAGTTCGATATTTTTCCAGCTTGGAACAATGTTTCTTACTCCCATAACAATGTTATACTCTTTCTAAAATTGTGTGACAGATGTCCTTCCTTCTGGGCAGCAGCAACAGCCTGTGTCACAATTCTCAAATACTACTTAAAGGTGAAAATGACTCATTGATCCAGAGGTTGGGGTAAGGATTTTGATTTTTTATGGTGCAAAAACAATATGGTTATACTGTGCCTGGGGTAAGGAAGTGGAGTTTGGGGGAAGAACACTAATTTGAGGGTGAGAATCAACAAATGAAGATTATGACTAGCAGAAGTGTTGAGGATTAACAATACCTTAAATGACATGTTTTTTTAAAACAAAAATTTTTCTACTTCTAGTTCAAAATAGTCCTGAAAATGTATCACAGTTAATTTCTTAAAGAATTACAGATTCTTCTGACATTCCATGGTATATCTGTATCACTTCTACAGTGATTGTAAAGACAGCACAACTGGTAAACTATAGTGACTTCATTTCCAGTGAGTTGTTAATTTGATTACAAATTTCTTATTTGTTAATATTTATGCAAACCCAAAAATATATAATTTTTGAACATCAACATTTCAAATAGTCATTTTTTTTTGATTGATAGAAGCTGGACTGCATGGAGAAGACAATGAAAATAATGCTGGACTGCAAAGAGTTAAAAAATTATCAAAACTTAAAAATGATGTGAAGATGAGAAGAGCAGTTGATGGCCAGTGCCAAGCAACACTCCTTCAGGGCAACTTGGATAGACTTCAGGTTATAGCCATAAGTAGCAGTTATTTTGATAATATAAAATGCATTTTTTGGAAATAACAGCCCCAAAAAATTTATGCACTTGAAGGGACTGAATTAAAAACAGTAGAGAAGAAAGGAATTTGGGAAGCGATTATTCAAGTAAACATTCCCTGGGCAGTGCAAACAGGCAGCAAGTCCATGGTGTCTTATCAATAACATATAGTGAGAAATTAATTCCACTATATAAAGCAATTACAAGACTACACTTGAAATGCTGTCCAGGAATGAAGGCCACATATAAACAAAGGATGGAATGCCTTGAAAATGTCTAAAAATAGGCATGTGTGCCTAGTGAACTTTGCAAAAGGGCGCTTTTGTAAAGTTCATGCAAATAACGGGGAGATATTTTGAATATAGGGGGCGTTTTACATGGAAACTTAGTAACCTGGTGCCTTATAATTGAGGTTTATAATATTCTGAGAGGGGTTAATAAAATTAATGAAGGGTGATATTTTCTCATTATTAAGGGACATTATAATCAGTAAGCATAAATTTACACTAAGAGAGAAGACAACTTTTTTTGGCTGATGCAGCAAAAGCCTGGTTTCCTCAACTATTTTTGTATAGTCATGGATGTAAGTATTCAGAGAAAATGTTCATCAATTTTCAAAATTAGGAGGAAAATTTTTTTATATATTTCATGACTTAAGGGAGGTGCTTCCAAAACTTAAGAAATATACTGAATTTTTCAGATGTTTGGAAAATTTATATAACTGAAAAACTATTTAAGTTGAATGGAACATTTACAGCTAAGTATTATATTATAGATTATAAAAATCACAAAAAAATATATAAAAAATACTGTGCTTGTACAAAACAAACTGTTACAAGTAGATGATCCTTGAATTTGAAACCTGCTGAAACACCTTCCATAACTGAAAATAATTATTTATTTCTTAGTTCATGAGCCAGGTTTATCGAGAAGAGATGCAATTTATCCAGAAGTAAATCACTGAACATTTTGAACAATTCATTTAAATGTCATAAATAACATCATGTAAATATAATATCACTTGGTCATGAAAATGGCTTCAAGATGTGTACAAATTATTTCTCAGTAAACTGAGAATAAGGACTATCCTGTATACTTATACCTTCATTACTAAGCAATTACCTGTCCAACTGCAGGCTCCTGATCTGCAAGTGCTACAATTAGGATACAGTCTGCTTGACGGATGCAACGCTGGGTCCACATAGAAAAATGGGAATCGCACTGATATAAAACAATACGATGTTGATCTTCTTGTTGACCCAACCAGCTACATAGCCTATAATCACTAGCACTAAAAATAAATCAATTTCATATAGTTAACAGTTTAAAATTGTAGTATTTAACTGTGTATATTTTTATAGCAAGATCATTCTGCAAGTCACTTTATAAGATGATAATAATCAATATTGTATAATGCATGATAATAAATTAGAATTATTTATTATTCTAAAGTTTAATATTAACTGGAGAGGGGAAATACTGTTTGAAAGCTGAAGTGATATCTTTGCACAATCATGTAGAAAACACTTACTCTTTACGTTATATATGTGCTTTCTTTTTCTAGTTAAATCCAATCTAGACCTGAAATAATTCTTCAAAATCGTAAATTACCAATTCTGATGGGGGGGGATTATTTGCAATTTCCAATTTCCAGTTCCCCATTTCCAATTCAATGTATTAAATAGAGTAAATTATGTGCTCAAGAAAGTAATGTGAAAAAAATCTTGTGTATTAGCCTTCCATATTCACATAAAGGCAACTTTTCAGTTATAAATCAAACAGCAAAATATCAAGCAACAGTATATCAAGGAATACACAGTTCTTCTGTGTATTCTTCAGGAATACACAGAAGAACTGTATCCAAATAAAAACAAACATCAACAGATTGAAGTGAAAGGGCAACATGAATTAGAACCGGATATTCTACAGGAAGAAGTACTATGGGCACTGCAATAACTACCAAGGAGTAAAGCTCCTAGAATTGGTGGAACAGCAACGGCATTGTTAATACCATTTCCAATACCAGCTTTGTGCCAGGGGATCTGGAAAAGAAATATGTGGCCAAAAGACTGGAAGAGATTAGTATATATTCTATTTATTCTGAAGAAGGGAGATGCCCAAAGTTTCCCAAACTCCTACACAAGCGTTGATATCACATGCAAGCAAGATTTTATTGAAAATCATTCAAACTCTATACAATCGTGCTTGAAAGAAACAGAGCTGCCTGGTGTTCAAGCTGATTTCCGCAAACGAAGAGGCACTCATGATCACATCGCAAATATCCACTGGATCATGGAAAAAGTCCGTGAATTTCACAAAAGATGTACACATGTGTTTCATCAACTATAGCAAAACATTTGGTTTTGTTGGGCATAAAAAACTGTGGAATTCTTTGATAGAACTGGGGATACCAGCACACTTGGTTGAACTTTTAAGATCTCTGTACGCAAACCAAGAAGCAACTGTCAGAACAACATTAGGAGATACAGAGTGGTTTGAAACTGGGAAAGGTGTGTAGGGGTATGTTATCCCCAGGCCCCACCCTGTGTCTTATCCCCATTTATGTTTAATATATATACAGAATCACTTATGAGAAAATTGTACTTGGATGAATCAGAAATTGGGGTGAAAATTGGTAGCAGAAATATCAATGATTTAAGATATGCAGATGATGATACAACTCTGCTTGCAGAAAATGAGGAACATCTAAAGCAATTGATTATCATGGTTAAAGATGAGAGCGAAAGTGGGACTGCAGTTTAACATCAAGAAAAAAAAAAAAATGATAACAGCTGGAATTAGAGAAGTCAAAATCAAAATTAACAATGAAAAGGTCAAATCTGTCCCTGCAAAAAAAAAAAAAAAAAAGAAGAATATTGCTTGGTCGCAGCACAATGATGAGCATGGAAAACATCTGGAAAGAAAAAGACTTACGGTGAAAATCAGAATAGCCTATGCTACAGTGTTTCCCCATAACAACTTATGGGTGCAAAAGCTGGATAATGAAAAGAAGCAGAGAGAAGAAAAATTTATGTTTTTGAACTCTGGCACTGGAGAAAGCTGCTACTGAACATAGAGGTTTTGGATTGCATCATGCCAGAAACATCAGAAAGGACAATTGACCTATTTTGGTCACGTAATGTGATCCAATTCACTGGAAAAACTGATAATGCTAAGGTCAATGGAACAAGAAGAAAGGGTTTGCAAAGAACACTCTGGCTCAATGCCATCAAGAGCGGCACTGGCATGAGCTTGAGGGACCTGAAAGAAGCTGTTGAAGACCAGACAGCATGGAGGCAGCTTGCCCATAAAATCTGTGAAAGTCAAAACAAACAAACAAAATACCCATAAACAAATCAACAAGTTCTTGTGATGGTTATATTGCAAAGACAGCTGGTAAGTTTTTACACTTTCAAGGCATAATGATGAATGTGTTTCAGTAATTCATGACATCTTGTCTGAAACAATGTATAATCAAATAACTAAATTATGAAATAACGAGGTTGTTGTTGTTGTGGTGGTGGTGGTGTTTTCTGGTGCAAGGCAATTTAGGCCATACTGCACAATACTACATCCCAAATCAAGTGAATTTACATATAAGAACTGCTTGCACAGCATAACTGTACAAGCAGTTCTTATATGTAAATTCAATAATTATATGTTAGAAACAGTCACACATTTGAATTTGTTTTAAATAAAAAAAAGAATTCAGATAGATTTGCTTCTTTAACTATGATGCTATTGAGAGACAGAGGCTGTTGTAGATCTGAAATGAAACTAAAGGCCATTCATCGGGCGTTGTTAAACAAGCTACATTCAAGGAGTATATGTTTTACTGTAAGTGGTTGCAAGCATTGCACACACTGAGGAGGATCATTCCCTGTAAGCAGATATAGATGTGTGAGGTGAATGTGACCTATTTGGATTCTGGCTAAGATTACTTCTTTTCTATTTTTACGAAGGCTAGAAGTCCATAATTGTGGTTTGGGTTTTGTTTGAAGTAGCTTGTTATTTGTTTGCATTTTCCACAGAAGTGTCCATTGTTCCATGCATGTTCTCCATATATTGTGTCTATAATCAGGATATGGGACTAGATCATTTGTTGAGGCTATGTTGGAATGATGCTTTGCAGCATCATCTGCACATTCATTTCCTGGAAAACCACTGTGGCCAGGGATCCAAGAAAAGATAACTGTTTGCTGATGCTCATGAAGTTGCATCAGCATATGTCTTATGAGCTTTAATAAAGGATTGTTGGGTGAGGAAGTGCCTTCCAAAGCTAAAATAGCACTTTGTGAATCAGTATATATTATGCTTTTATTTATTGACAAGAGTGATGTTTTTCAAAGCAAGCTTAATGGCATGAAGCTCAGCAGTATAAATGCTGCATTAGGCTGGAAGTGAAAATGAGACAGTTGAATTTGGGAAGACAGCAGCTGCACCCACTTGACTGTCAGACTTTGAACAATCAGTATAGATCTTGGTGAATCAGGGGTACTTTTGTGTATGAGCAAAATGTAGTTGTTGGATGTTAATCTTTGCTGTGGAACCTTTACCCCATTGCTCAAAGTATTCATCAGAAGAAAGTGTGAAGGCAGTCCACAGGGGATCTGGATCTTTTGATTCTCTGAGTACAGACCAGGCTGAAAAAAAATTCTACCCCCTTGAGCCTTGCACAATCTTTCCAGGGTCGAATTGATCGACAAGGCTCTCATCATATAATCCCTCCTATCGTGTCTGGGCAGAATTTGTAGACACTTTCAAATTGAACCCTAATTCACAGCTTTTTTTCAACAGGGACCTGTACTTCTTAAGTATTTCTGCCGGTCTCCTACTCTTAATATCATTAGTGCCAACGTGTACAACTATATCACCTTTTGTGCCCTTAAAAGATTATATCCGCTCTACGTCATTAACCCTGGCAGACAAACCCTGGTCCTGTTCCACCTATCCTTTTTACAAAGCATGTTCCCCGTTTCCCTGATAATAGAGTCATCAACAACTACTAGTTCCTGTGGAACCAGCGCATTCTGCCTTGGGGGTTGCAGCTGTGTTGCGTGATGACCAAGTGCAAGCTCTGGCGTTGATGTAGGCAGCTGAGAGCTTGATGGGCCCCTCAATTTAGATACTTTGAGGGCATCCACCCTGTCACTGAAGCTCTCATATAGGCCCATAACAACGCTGAGTTATCGCCTGATTTCTTTACATTGCACGCACACAAAGACATCCCCCATGGCAATATCATGTCCCATACCCAATTGCTCCACAAACATCATGCAAGCAGTGCATTTTGAAAGGCTGTGATTCAGAGGACAACTGCTCCCCTCAGTTCTCCCCTGAACCACAGCACTCCCATTTCCCATTTGCTTGAGCCTTTTGCTTTGCTGCTCTGGTCTGAGTCATGATTTCGATTTAATTTCAATAAAATTTCAATTTCAGTACAAAATTATAACCCTAATTGTATCGAGAATTATCTACGAGTTCCGTTTATATAACTTCCCTATCAAGTTATGTATTAATTAATTATGCTACATTTGTAATCTAAGTCATATGTATTTAGTTAAAAAGTACAATTTAACTGTCAGTGAAGTTCAACAAGATTAATAGATTTTACAGATTGATTGACAATATTATATTATATACTATACTAAGCTTACGCTATCTAGTTCGGTATATAACATTGTATCGTATAACAATGGCGGCAAATTACAAACGGTAAATCTACGGACACTTAATTATTAATTAACTTCCAAATCTCGATGTCTCAATTCAGAATAAACTAAGGATCCTGACTAGGTCTATAAGCAGCTTATAAAAAATAATTTGATATAACAATTGGTGAGTAAAGCGGCTTAATATGGCTAAAAAAAAAACCTTAAACTTTAAACTAAGTATCGTAACTAGGAATATAAAGCTACTCTAGAAAATAAGTTAATATGCCAATTTAAGCTAATAAAACAGAAAAAAACTTCTCTATTCCAGGAGCCGTAAAAAACTTTGCCTGCACAAGGCTACTCTCATTCTTAAGTTTATAATGGGAGATTTTAACTTGCCAGATATAAACTGGAACTTGTGGATTGGTCATTCACATACTAGCAAAGGTTTTATGGGATTTACTTAAAAATGTAACTACCATCGTGGGTAAAGGTAGTAGTAGTAGTAGTGGCACATGATGCAAGAAAGCAAGTGTAGGAGCTTATGCAGCATCAGCCAAAAAAAAAAAAAAAAAAAAAAAAATCACACCATTCCCTCCAAATGCCTGTCCAGTTCCTCCTTAAATTTATTTAACCTATCAACTTCTACAACGACAGATGGAAGTTTGTTCCAGCAATTAACCACCCGCTGGCTAAAAGCAAATTTCCGCACATCTATTCTACATCTGTCCTTTCTTAATTTGAACTTATGTCCCCGTAGGTTGGTAATCTGAACAAGTGGAAGGATCCCATCAGAATTCAGCGTGCTCAACCCATTCAAGGCCTTATAGACCTCAATCAGATCACTGCGCAGGTGCCTAGTCTCCAGCCACTGCAATTTGCAGAACTTAAGCCTCTCTTGGTAAGAGAATCCCTTCATTCCCCTCACCAATCGTGTTGCTCTTCTCTGTACACGCTCAAGCAAATCTACATCCTTCCTAAAATGAGGCCTCCAGACCTGTACGCAGTACTCAAGGCGTGGCCTGACCATTGCCTTATACAGAGGGACAATCACCTCCTTTTCCCTGCTAGCAAAATTCCTATATATCATTGACAAAACCCCATGACCCGCCCTAGCAGCCTGTCTGCACTGCTCAGAAAACTTCATATCTGACTGCACAATTACTCCCAGGTCTTTTTCATTTTCTACCACCTTAAGTGTAGTACCACACAGTTGGTACGTTTCTCTGGGGTTACTTCTACCCATATGCAGTACTTTGCATTTGTCAAGGTTGAACTTCAGTTGCCACTTCTTAGCCCATCTGCCCAATTTATCTAGATCCTGTTGCAGTAGCACACTGCCATTACTGTCATTAACAACCCTGCCAACCTTTGTGTCATCTGCAAACTTCGACATTAAGCCTGATATACCTTCATCAATATCATTGATAAATACTCAAAACAACAGTGGACCCAACACCGAACCCTGTGGGACTCCACTAATAACATTAGTCCACGAAGAGCAGCACCCATTGATTACCACCCTCTGTCTTCTCCCACTTAACCATCCTTTTATCCATTGTAGCAACTTACCCTTAATACCATTCTGCTCCAATTTGTACAGTAGTCTTCCATGCGCAACAGTGTCAAAAGCTTTCCTGAAATCCAAGTATATGATATCAAAATTATTTTTTGCATCCAGTTCCTTTGTGACCACATCATAATAACCAATCAAATTTGTCAGACAAGACTTTCCCTTAACAAACCCATGCTGTGTTTGAATTATTGCTGCAGTCTTGTCTAGATGATCCTGCAATGCATCTTTAACCAGCGACTCCATTATTTTACCCGGAACAGAAGTTAAACTAACTGGTCTGTAATTACTCGTGTCACCCTTCGATCCACCTTTGTGAATTGGGGACACATTTGCACATCTCCAGTCCGTGGGAACCTCCCCTGAGTCCAAGGATGCTCTCATAATTATGGCTAAGGGTTTGCTTAGTTGCTTTGCCGCCTCCTTTAAAATAACTGGATAGATCCCATCCACCCCTGGTGCCTTTTTTATGTTTAACTTCAACAATTTCTCCTCCACTTTGCTCTCAGTTATTACAAAATCATTAAGCACACTGCTACAATTTGATAACCTTCTTCCATTTTCAAATTGTAATAATTCCTCACGTGTGAATGTAGATGCAAAATACTCATTCAGTTTGTTTGCTATCTGAGCAGGATCATCAACAGTCGAACCATCGATGTCAAGTGGACCAATCATATTCATCCCCTTCCTTTTAGAGTTTATATAAGTAAAGAAATCCTTGCTGTTTTTCTTAGCATCTTTTGCCAAAGATTTCTCGTAATCCGCCTTCGCCTGCCGAACCTCCTTTGTGACCTGATTACAGACTAGCTTATATCTGCCACAGGCTTCTGCGTCACCTGATAATTTATATGCATCCCATGCATTTTTCTTCTCTGTCACGAGTCTCATTAGTTCATTTGATAACCATTTAGGCCTAAACCTTGAACGATATTTCTTAATCGGTATATAAAGTCTAGTAGCTTCCACGATTAATTCTTTGAATGCTTCCCACTTAGAATTTACTGTTTGTAACATCGTCAGTTGATCCCACTGTACAGAATTTAAAAACTGTCTGAGACCACTGTACTCCCCTTTACGGAAGCAAAAACCCTTTCCTTTACCCCTGACGGTAGTTACCTCTTTGAGTAAATCCCACTTCAGCACACTGTGATCAGTGCCACCTAGTGGTTCCTTTATCTGCAAATTCTTAATACACGAATGATCATTGCTGATAACCAGATCAAGAGTGTTACTTTCTCTGGTTGCCTCTCGAACATGCTGCTGCAGAAAACAATCATCCAATAACTCCACAAAACTCTGACTAGTGTGTGAGTGACCAACCCACAAGTTCCAGTCAATATCTGGGAAGTTAAAATCCCCCATTATAAGGGAAAGGTTTTTGCTTCGTAAAGGTGACTATAGGGTTCTCAGAGATTTTTTTAAGTTCTATACAGTGGAACCAACTGATGATGTTACCAACAGCAAATTCTAAAATGGGAAGCATTCAAGGAAGTAATTTTGAAAGCTACCAGGCTTTTTGTTATAATTAAGAGATGCTGTTCTAGGTTTAGGCCCAAATGGATGTCACATGAACTAATGAGACATGTGGCAGAGAATAAAAATGCATGAAATGCATATAAATTACCAGGAAACACAGAAGCCAAGTTAGTCTGTAATCAATCAAGTCACAAAGGAGGTTAGGCAAGACAAGGCAGATTATGAGAAATCTTTGGAAAAGGATGCAAAGACAAACAGCAAAGACTTTTTTGCTTATAGAAAATTTGAAAGGAGGGGGATGAATCAGATTGGTCCACTTGATATCAATAGTTTGATTGTAGATGATCATTCTCAGATAGCTGCCAAACTAAATGAGTATTTTGCATCTACATTCACACAGTTGTTCAAGGAGGAGAGGACCAGATTTTCATCAAACTCTAACTGGGAGTTAAATGATTTTGTAACAACCAAGAGCAAAGTGAAGGAAAAATTGAAGTTGAACATAAGGCACCTGGGGTAGATGGGATCTATCCAGTTATATTAAAGGGGATGGTAAAGGAAGTAAGCAAACCCATAGCCATAATAATGAGAGCATCCTTGGACTCAGGGGAAGTCCTCACAGACTGGAGATGTGAAAATGTATCTCCAATTCAAAGGGGGGGAATCGAAGAGTGACACGAGTAATTACAGACCTGTTAGTTTAACTTCTGTTCTGGGGAAAACAATGAAGTCACTGGTTAAAGAAGCATTGCAGGATAATCTAGACAAGATAGCAGTAATAATTCAGACACATCATGGATTTGTGAAGTCTTGTCTGGCCAATTTGATTAGATACTATGATGTGGTCACCAAGGAACTGGATGCAAAAAATATTTTTATCATATACTTGGATTTCAGAAAGCTTTTCATACTGTTGTATATGGAAACTAATGTACAAATTGGAGTAATATGGCATTAAGGGCAAGTTGCTACAATGGATAAAAGGATGCTTGAGTGGGAGAAGACAGAGTGGTAATCAATGGCCACTGCTCTACGTGGACCAATGTTATTAAAAGTGTCCTTCGTGATTCTGTGTTGGGCCCATTGTTGTTTTGTATATTTATCAATGATATTGATGAAGCTTAATGTCAAAATTTGCAGATGATACAAAGGTTGGCTGGGTTGTTAATAACAGTAATGACAGTATGCTGCTGCAACAGGACATGAAAAATTTCGACAGATGGGCTCAGAAGTGGCAACTGAAGTTTAACATTGACAAATGTGTAAAGTACTGCATATGGGGTAGCAGTAATCCAAGAGAAATGTACCAACTATGTAGGGTACTACACTCAGGGTAGTGGAGAATGAAAGAGACCTGGGGTAAATTGTGCAGTCAGATATGAAATTTTCTGTGAAGTGTAGACAGGCTGCCAGAGAAGGTCATAGGACCTTGTCAATGATTTACAGGAATTTTGCTAGCAGGGATAAGGTGATTATCCCTTTGTATAATGCAATGGTCAGGCCACACCTTTAGTACTGTGTACAGGAGCCCTCTTCTGGAGGGCTCATTTTACAAAGGATGTAGAGTTGCTAGGACAAGTATAGAGAAGGGCAATGAGATTGGAGAGTGGAACAAAGGGGTGCCTTAACAAAAAAGGCTTAAGTTATGCAAATTGCAGCTTCTGGAAACTAGGCACCTTCAAGGCGATCTGATTGAGGTGTATAAAGCCTTGAATGGATTGAGCTGGCTCAATGCTGATGGGATTTTTCCTATTGCTCAGATTACAAATCTGAGGGGGCATAGATTCAAACTAAGAAAAGACAGTTGTAGAATAGATGTGTGAAATTTGCTTTTGGCCCACGGGCAGTTGATTGCTGGAACAAACTTTTATCTGTTGCTGTGGAAGTTGACAGCTTAAATAAATTCAAGACAGAACTAGACAAACATTTGGAACGAATGAAATGGGAAGAATTTTTTTTGGCTGATGGTGTATAAGCTTGCTTTCTTGCATCATATGCCTCTACTAATGTTAATACTAAAGTCTTTAGTTTTAGCAATGAATTGAAGAAATTATTTTACATTGTGGCTAAAAATCCATAATAATTATACACTAGGGGGTTTCACACCCTGCTCGTTTCTTTTGATAAAGTGAAATAGAACATTTACGGACGCTTTCAACACTGTGTGTATCTTTTCCTCTGCTATGAATACATAAATATGTTACATATGGAAATAAAGCATAGTAACCACGTGGTCATGTTAGATAAACAGTGCATGACTACTCTTAAATAGAAGCTTGTTTTATCACAGTAAAACAAGCTTCTGTTACGTATTATTATATTTGTTACATATTACCCTGTAACCTGCATCTCTTGTCTCCCATTGGCTGAATAAATATCACTAGGAAGGAAATTATTTTAATGTATAAAAAGATTAAGTAAATAAATTATAAAGGGAAAAGAAAGTATATTGAGTATCATTATATGGCTTCCTTGCAAAAAAAAAAAAAAAAAAAAAAATTTTTTGTCAAAATAATAAATTAATAATAAATAAAAAAAAATAATAATAAATAAAAAATGATAAAAATAAAAACTGAAATATACATAAATATATATAAAAAAATAAAAACAAAATACAATACACTTCCTAAGTGTTCCCTCATCACATTCAATTGGCTTGTCAGCCTCAACTAACGATCTAGGTAACTTATGCCAATAACTAACAACTTATTAGGTAAAAGAAAACTCCCTACAATCCAGTCTAAATTGCTCTTTCCTCTAAATTTGAATTTACAGCTTCTGCTTCTGGAATCATTTATGAACAGTTAAAATTTAACCCTAACACATTGTACAATTCTTTCTCAAAGCCTTAGAGACTTCAACGAGGTCATCCTTCTAAGGTGTTTGGTTCTGTAGCATTTTCCTCATGTTGAGGGGGCCACTATGCAGATATCATCAAACAAGTTTCCCAGTATTTAGCATGAGTTCAAGAAACATTTGGATTAAAAATATTCTGGGCAATTTAATAAGTTTACATATATATTTTTTTTTTTTTGTCTAACAGCCAAAATGGTACTAGACAAAAAAAAAAAAAAAAACAGCCCTGGCCTTGCACCCTGCAATTTTACAATTTTTTTTTTTATTTCCAAAGTTAAAAGATCTGCAAGGAAAATGCTTCCAGCCATAAGAAGCTAGCATTAGTAGAGTCATATGACACAAGAAAGCAAGCTTATAGAGCATCAGCCAAATAAAAAAAAAATTTAATTTCACCCATCCACATCCACTTCTCCATGTTTGTCTAGTTCTGCCTTGAATCTATTTAAGCTATCAACTTCTACAACAGATGGAAGTTTGTTCCAGCAATCAACCACATGCTGGCTAAAGGCAAATTTCTGTACATCTATTCTACAATTGTCTTTCCTCAATTTGAATTAATGTTCCCTCAAGTGAGTAATATGAGCAAGGAAGAATCCCATCAGCACTGAGCTTGCTCAAACCACTCAAGGCCTTATATATCTCAATTAGATCACCTCACAGGTACCTAGTCTCCAGATGCTGAAATTTGCAAGTTATAAAGAAATCAGAGGTGATTCTCAAATACATGTCAAAAAATAGCTTCCACTAAGTTTTTGAAGAATAGCAGAAAAGTTGGAGTCAGTGCATTTCATCAAATGGGGACTACTTTGAAAAGGATCATCAAAATATAAATGATTAATAAAGGTATGTTGTGAAAAAAGTTATGCTCATTCTTTATTGAACAGCTCTTATACATGGGTTAGATTAATTAGTATCAACAACATACTTTAAAAATAATGAGGCTAACTGATTAAATGTAATGGGATGAACAGATGAATGAACTGAAAGTTGATATCTTAATTTTGTTTATAACAAAATACAATGCTTGCATAAAAAGATATATACTGAAGAATAAAACACTATTAAAAACTAACTTACCTCACTAGTGCAGATGAACCTAAGGTCTTTTTAATAACTTCTGATGTCAGTCGTAAAGTTGGTCCTAGGAGGGGAAAAAAAAGGTAGGAAGAAATATTTAATGTGTACAATATTACAGAGGGAAAATTAGCAGAAAACATCTTTGACAAAATTGCAATCTAAAAATTATGTGAAAAACACTGAATGGACTGAGGCTCTACTGCCAACTTTATTTTTTATTTATTTATTTTTTTTCAGTGGGTTATTGAAGGGTCCAGGATTATCTAACCAAGAGGAAACTCCACATTTTTTAAGCCAGGCTTTACAGGGAACTGACAACCAACACCCAATGTCCACTCCCATACTTTGTGGTGAAATCTGTTAGTAGTGGCTGGGATGTCAACTGAGTTCCTTCTGTGCTTGTCTGAGAACAAGAGCACAGAGTGTGCGTGCATATAGCTTATTTGCATCATTTGAAAAAGAGTAAAGATACCATCAGCATTTAGTTTACTCAATCTGTTTATAGCCTTAACCAACTCAATCAAGTCTCTTACAGGTGCCTAGTTTCAGAGCTATAATTTTCACAGTTGAAGTCATTCTTGGAAAAAGTATCTTTTGTGCCTCTGACTAACCTTGTTGCACTTCTCTGCACCCATTCCAACAGATCTACAATCTTCCTAAAAGGAGGCTTCCAGACCAGTAAGCATTACTCGATATGCAATCTAATGTCTTACACAACAGGATAATCACCTCCTTTGTCCCAGGCACAAAATTCCGGTATATCATTGAAAGAGTCCACACAAGCTTTCAAGTGGCCTCTCTGCAATGCTCAGAGAACTGCATGTCAGAGTGCACAATTACTTTCTGCAATCCAGTCTAAACCTCCTCCCCATAATTTGAATTTACAGTCCCTAGTTCTGGAATCATTTATGATAGTGAAAATTTCATTCTCATTCATTTTACTTTCATCTCTCAGACACTTATACACCTTAATCAAGTCTCCTCTAGGGTGCCTAGTTCCAAGCTTTATACCTTACATATTCAGTTTTCTCTCATACAAACACCATTTTGCCAATCTCACCTGAGCACTGCATGTCTCTAGACCTTTCAAGAAGCGCAACTTTTTTTTTTTTTTTGGTGTAGTCACCATAATTGAACACAGCATTGTAAGACCAATTATAAGACCACACTATTCAAAATGTGTTCTTATAATTGCAATATACAGTGGAATTACAGCCCCACCCCCATCTCTACAAGCAAATATGATAAATCATTAATAGCATACCATGAGTCTCCCTCACTGCCTGTTTACACTGCTCAGAGACTTCATGTCTGACTGTATCACCTCCAAATCCTTTTCTTCCTCTACAGGTGACTCCCGCTTAACGCTGATAGTTCGTTCTGGAAAAACAGAGCGCTAAGTGAATCCGCGCTAAGCGAGCGCCGTATTCCCATAAGGTAACATATGTATTTGTGAGTTGCGGTCTATTCCATAGGATATTTTCTAATCAGTAATAATGGTAGTGAAAATATGCACCAATGTCGATTAAAAATATTTAATATTCAAAATTTTGTACATATAAAATATTCTACATTATACACATAATTATGAGGTAATTAACTAACGAAAATCATGAATTTATTAATTCGATGGCCCTGTGCTGTCGAGTTTTCGTATCTTTGGACTGAAAAATTTGTCGATTTTGGGTTTGCTTTGGCCCTCTTCCTCTCATTGTACATCATGTAGGAATTCATTTCTTTCTTCAAATTTCTTATTACCTTGGCACTTCGTTCCATGTCAGGGTCGTTCTCCCAGAAATAATCACACATTTTTTCGAAGTGTTCAAAAGCTTCAACTAAGTCCTTTTGCAGTCAGCAACTTCATCGGTTCTTCATCTATAGTATCTTGATCATCATCTCCCTCAATAGCAAGCTCTTGTTCTTTTATAATTTCCATTAGTTCTTCATTAGAGAGGCCGTCGCTGTCGATCATCTCTTGTGCGTTGTCTTCGTTAATTTCGTGTAATCCTGCTTCTTTTCCAAGCTCAACAATTTGTGTTTTAACATTTTCAACGGAATCATCAGGTTCCTGGGAATGCTTTATGCAATTTTTCCAAACTTTCCTCCACACTCCATTCATGGTTTTCTGAGTCACTTCATCCCAGGCACTTGAAATGTTGTAGATGGCAGTTTTAATGTTATAGGATTTCCAAAACTCCTTTAAGCTCGGTACATTTTCAGTGTTGATGGCTTTAATAGCTTGGGAAAAGGTGTTCCTTATGTAGTACGCTTTAAATGTGGCAATTACTCCTTGGTCCATTGGTTGGATCAGAGACGTAGCGTTTGGAGGAATGTAAAAAACTTTTATGTGATTGTTCAAGTCTTCTAAGCTCTCTTTGCTTGGGTGTCCTGGCGCATTGTCCATGATTAGAATTGCTTTATAACCAATGTTATTTTTTGCACAATATTTTTCCACTGCAGGACAGAAGAACTCAGCATACCAATCAATGAAAAGCGGCCTGGTTACCCAAGCTTTTTTATTAGCCTTCCAGATTACAGGTAGGTTTGATTTAGCTAAACCTTTAAGAGCCCTTGGATTTTCAGAATGGTAAACTAAAAGGGGTTTTAATTTAAAATCCCCCGCAGCGTTATCCCCCAACAACAAAGTTAACCGATCCTTCGCCGCTTTGAAGCCTGGCATATTTTTTTCTTCTTTCGATATGAAACTTCTTTTAGGCATTCGTTTCCAAAAAAGACCTGTTTCATCTGTGTTAAAAACTTGAGCAGTATAACATCCCTCTTCAATAATTTTAACAAATTCTTTTTTGAAAGAATTGGCTCCTTGTTGATCTGCACTTGCAGCTTCTCCCTGTATTGCTACGTTGTGCAGGTTATAGCACTTTCTAAATCTATCAAACCAGCCCTTACTAGCGTTAAATGGTTCCACATTTTTTTTCGGGGTGAGTTTCCTTTAAATCTTCATATAGGCTCTTCGCTTTTTCTTTAATAATAATTGAACTTAACGGAATTCTACGTTGAATGTTGTCTTCAATAAAATTATGTAGAAGTTTCTCCATTTCAATCATAATAGCCAGCCTAACCCTGGTCAATTTAGTTGCCTGCAGGGGAACAGCTGTTTTTCCATCTGCTAAAATTGATTATTTTTTATGATTGTTCTTACAGTTGAACCTACCAGTCCTAAATTATTGCACACATCCACTTGTCTTTGACCGGAATCAATTCTCTTCAAAACATCTAATTTAATTTTCAAACTCAATGTTTTTCTTACCTTTCCAATCTTTGCACCGCATCCAGATATTGTTGCTTTTTCATTCTTATCCGCCATAACTCTCTGCAAATGTAACTGCGTTGCACTGATTGTGATACGATGTTCGAGTACAGTAAACTGTCTGTATGTCTAACACTGTATGCACTGAATGATATCTAGAATTCCTCTGGCAAGTGAGCTGAAGACTGTGACAAATGTTTTATTTATCTGAAAAGTTCGATTTTACCGTTCAGTAAAATCAAATAGTTGTTTACTGCACGAAAAGTACTGTAATCAATTATGGTGTGAGTCATGGAGAATGTTTATGGAATTTCCAAAACAGTAAAACAAACAAATTTTATGTACTTCGGGTGACCACAAGGTCAGCGGAGTTCAGAAGACAAGAGAATACTGTACAAGAAACAGCACCGCATTTAGCACTCATGGGATTGATTGCGTGAAAACATTTCGCAAGTTATAGTTCCCACAGTAAAACAAAAGAAGAGATAGGGAGTAAATCTATTTTTAGTATCTTTCTATTACAGGTCAGAACAGAAAATGCAGACTTCGTAACAACATATGACACTGGATGGTAAATTTTTTCAGCTTATGTACTAAAAAAGAATTTCTCCCTTGAAACTATCCACACCAAGAAAATAGAGCATATTGAAAGTTTCAATTTTGTACATACAGTAGAAATTATAAAAATAATTACTGTAGTTAATTTCATGGTGGCTATTTTCTCCTTTTGCCAAAAAAAAAAAAAAAAAAAAAAAAGCTCAAAACAGACTGGACTGAAGACGGATTTGCCAAAAATTCAATCTGTATGCTAGTAAAATAGCGTTACAGTGAGTTTTTACAGCGTTATAGTTAGATACGGGTTATAATATAAGAACAGCGCTATAGCAAATCAGCGTAAAGCGAACCGCGTTATAACGGGGGGCCTGCTGTACTCTATTAAACTGGCTAGTTTATTCATTCATCGTGGAATTCTTGTTCTGTATGTTCTTAACAATATATATTATTAGCTATATGGTGCAAGGATTTAAAGGTCTATCACAATTCTAATGTATCTGCATTCGGTGTGCTATCTCCTCAGTTGATAAACGGCATATATTTTCTCTTCTGAAATTAAAATTTATTCCTTTGCCTTTAACAACTGCTACCTCTCCTCTCATCTAATCATCCAACTGAGAACTCTGTAATCACTCCCTGAAAATGGTACCTGTGCCGTCAGCCCTACAATATCATCAAGTTCATGGGTGACGATCAAGTCTAGAATATTCTTGCCCCTAGTACTTTCCCTGCCATGCTGATACAATATAATAGTCCCCTAAATGATTTAAAAATTTTTGTTCCTGATGGTAAACCCCCTCCTCCCACTTGTCCCAATCAATTAGGGGCCAACTGAAATCACACACAAGACACTCATACCTGCAGGCCTATTCCATTTGCAAAGTAGAGGCTATAATTGTAATCCTCAACTTTCTAATCTATATATTACTCCCACTCCCATTATATCTTTGCTTCTAACTACTAAAATGCTAACTACTAACTAACTTCTGAATCTGAAAAAAAAAAAAAAAAAAGACTTTGTTACACTTAAGAGGAATGCCCCAACATCACTTCTACCTTCCCTCTTCTTTCTAAATACATTTTACATACATTAGTGAAATTCACATTCCCCTATTTCCAGGTGGCACCATGTTTCCGCTAGCCGTATTATGTCAGCTTGAGTTCTTCTAACCAGCAGTTTAAATTCAATTTTATTACTCTCCTGACATTACTGTAAATGCAGTCAAGATTAATGTTCTTATATAATTTCCTACCCTGACACACTCCTTAAAGTTATTTAAGCTTATTTCCCTGGCATTAACTTCCTGCTCAATTGAATAGAGTTACTACCTCTGAAGATCTTGCCAAGACTCTACAGGTAAAAGACCCATTGGGTGGCAGTGATTACAATGTACTAATGTGGAATTTAATTAAAAGCATAACTACTTTCAAGGGTAAAGGGAAAGGCTTTAGCTTTCATAAGGATAACAATAGCAGTCTCAGACAGTTTTTAAATTCTATGGAGTGAGGCAACTAATGATGTTACCAACAGCAAATTCTAAATGGGAAGCACTTAAGGAGGTAATCATAAAGGCTACTAGGCTTTTCATACCAATTAAGAAATACTGTTCCATGCATAGACCTAAATGGATGTCTGATGAGACTTGTGGAAGAGAAGAAAAGTGTGTGGGATGCATATAAATTATTAGGTGATACATAAGCATATTGTATACATAAATTAGTCTGTAATCAAATTGCAAAGGAGGGTAGGCAAGCTAAGACAGATTACGAGCAGTCTCTGACAAAGAATGCCAAGACAAGCAGCAAACAATTCTATGCTTACATTAACAGTAGAAAGAAGGGGTGAATCACACTGAGCCATTTGATGTAAATGATTTAACTGTTGATGACACTGTCAAGACTGCTGACAAACTGAATAGGTATTTTGCATTTATATTCACACACAAGGAATTCTTTTGGAAGAGGATGCCAAAAGAATATCAAACTAAAAGCATCTAAATGATTTTGTGATAAATGAAAGGAGTGGAAGAGAAGACTGAAATTGTTGAAGTGAAACAAAAAAGGTGCAGATGGAATCTTTCCAATTATATTAAGGGAGTCAGCAAGGGAGGTAAGCAAACCCTTTGCCACAATTATGAGAGCATCCTTGGATTCAGGGGATGTTCCAACAGACTGAAGATATGCAAATGTATCCCCTATTCACAAAGGGGATATATTTGAACTATGTCATGAGTAATTACAGACATGATAGCTTAAAGCCCAGGAAAATAATGGAATCACTGGTTAAAGAAGTTAAGGAGGACTACCTAAACAGGAATGCAATTATACTGCAGTCACAGCATGGATTTGTTAAGTGGCAGTCTTGTCTGATCAATCTATTGTTGTTTGGTTTTTAGGAGCATTAGCAACTAAGGCCATATTGCTCCAGGGATATGCGATGGTCATTCACTGACCTTTCCGCATCCTCCGTATTTGGTAGTATGGGCTCGAACCTCAGTCTATCAAGAAGCGTGTGGTACGCACTGCTGCTTCTGCCCACCCGGCTACGGAGGTGCCTGACCAATATGATTGGATACTATGATGCAGTAACAGAGGAATTGGATTCAAAAATTATTTTTGATATCATATACTTGGATTTCAGGAAGGCTTTTGATACTGCTGCACATAAGACTGCTGTATAAACTGGAGCAATGTGGCATTAAGGGCAAATTACTGCTATAGATAAAGGGATGGTTAAGTGAAAGAAGGCAGAGTGGTTATCAATGGACACTGCAATTCGTGGAATAATGTTATTAGTGGAGTCCCCCAGGGTTCAGTGCTGGGTCCATCATTGTTTTCAATATTTATTAATGATACTGATGAAGGTATATCAGGCTTAATGTCTATGCATTAAGCCTGATATACCTTGACAGGGTAGATAATGACAGTAATCAGGGTGAGCTACTGCAACAAGAGTAAGAAAATTAGATCAATGGGCTGAGAAATGGCAGTTGATATGATGATTTGACATATTCAAGATACTGCATATATATATATTAATAATTGATCCCAGATTACCATAACATACCAACCGTGTGGTACTACACTCAGGGAAGTGGAAAATGAAAAAAATATCTGTGGATAATTGTACAGTCAGATATGATATTCTCTAAGCAGTGCAAACAGGTGCCAGGGCAGATCATGGGGTTTTGTCAATGATATACAGAAACTGTGGTAGTAGGGATAAGGAGGTGATTATCCCTGTGTACAAAGCCATGGTTAGGCCAGTACTGTATACAAGTTTCGAGGCCTTACTCTAAAAGATGTAGATTTGCTGGAAAATGGGTGCAGAGAAGGAAAACAAGCAAACTGTGCAATCTGGAGTCTAGGTATCTGATAGAGTTGTGTAAGGCCTTGATTGGATTGAGTAAGCTAAATGTTTATGGCATTCTTCCTCTTGCTGAGACTACACATGAGGGAGCATAAATGGAAGTTGAGGAAGGATGGTTGCAGGATAGATGGGCAGAAGTTTGCCTTCAGCCAGTGGTTGGTTTGTTGGAACAGGCTTCCAGCTGTTGTGGAAGTGGATGGTATGAATAAATTCATTCAAAAAAGAACCAGACAAATTCTTGGAGGGTATGGATGGATGAAGTGTGTACTTTTTTTTTTCTTTTTTGCTGATTCTTTATAAGCTTGCTTTCTTGCATCATTAGCCATTACTAATATTAGCTTTTGCAGCAACATATTACTCCAACTGATATTAGATTAACTGTAGCCACAGACAGGTAGGGGTGTAAGTGATTCTCATACTGCTTCTATTGAAATATGGAGGCTACTGCATGTTGGAAAAGAAGTCCCCGGCTGCTTCCACCTGTCAAATTGCAGAAGCCACCGAGGGGTCTTCTATTATGGCCTCCAATAGCTAGTGATGTGGGCCCACATGGCACAAGCAAGTGGTCTGTATTAGGTTTACTAACAGAGTAACAACAGGTGCACATATACTTATGTATACTAATACTAGGAGTACAGTAAATAAATCTGATGAATTTAAAGTACTCGTCAAGACATAAAATGCAGACAGGTGGGGAGTCATTACTGTATAGACTGTATAGAAAAACAGAGTGGGTCAGTAAATCAGAATGTTTAATGGGGGACTTTAACCTTCTAGATATTGATTGGAACTCATGTGTTGGTCAGTCACAACAGCAGGAAGATTTTTGTGATGACTCATGTAGAAAACACTAAATACACTGTAAATAAACTATACATTGGGCAGAATACAATTTGTATAATATGTAGGATACAATTTTTATAATATGTAGAATAGGTACAATCTGATTATCGGCAGTGACTTTTCATTCATTAAGAATTTGCAGTAAAAGAAACAGTATGTAGCATGAGAGAGAGAGAGAGAGAGTACTGATGTGGGACTTAGTTAAAGATAACTAATGTCAAGAGAAAATGGGAAGGGCTTTTGCTTTCATAAAGGCAAAAACTTTCATAAAACTTGGTTATGAAAACATTATATTCATCCTTCACCCACTGGTGTGCCTTGTAGCTTCACCTTGAAAAGATGAGGCATCTGTGGCCAAATTTCTGTTCTATTCTTTTTCATATATTTTCAATATATATCTGCATGTATCAGTAGAAATATCTTTCACTAATCTTGTTGATTTCAACTTCTTTAAAGATGTGAGAAACATTATATGCATTGGTGTAGCTTTGCTGGCTACCAGCTAAGAAATTCCACATTGAAAGGCACAAAGTGTTGATATATACAGAAGCACAAATTCTGCTCATTGTGGCCATTTGAAATACTAGTCAAAAGCTCAACAAAAATACTTTCATTATTAATACATATCACAGAACATTTGGAATGTATTGTTTACACGAATGAGTGGAATTCTGAAAAAATTAAAAGGGACTCCAATGTTTTATTCTCTTTAAAAATTAATTATTACTTTAGCAAGTAGCTTGTGTAATACTGAAAATTCTGAAAATACTGAAAATTCACTGACAATAATTATGTTGTAAATAAGTGATAGGATAATACTTAATATGGGCATGGTAACATTATTAAAATTATATTATATACTTAAAGAGTGTCTCCAATTTTACTAACCAATTGAAGTCAATGCATAATACAACTCCATAGTAAAAGCAGAAAGTGGAACATCTTCAGACACAGATAAAATTGCTACAGTGGAAAAGTTCGAACCTGATGGTCTGGAATCTATAGTGAGGGCTTCACCTATATAAAATTAAAATAAAGTAAAAATGTCTTTCATTACAGCATATTAGTTTAAACAACAATAGTATTAGCATTCTTTCATATTAAGTAAAAGAAATTCACATTTTCTGTAAGAAAGTAAACATGATACTGTCAAATCAGAAATTTTTTTGATTAGAAGAAACTTGGCAAACATTCATAAAAAGTGACTTTTAAATTGGAAAGTACATTTGTTAATGAGATAAGGTAAAAGTAGAAGGGGAAATTGTACGAATTAATGAAATTTTTGGATATGAGCAGACACACAGCAAGAATAAGATAACTGTTAACATCTGTTAATAGTTATTATCCTAATATAATCAGAAATAAACTCCATATACACATTATTACCATACAAACCCAAATATCACACTTGGCATTATGCCAACCAATTGCAAAAAATGGGAACTTGACTCTGATGTTGGTCTATCACAGTATAAATGTGCAATCATGCAAAAACATTATGGTATGGGGAAATTTACAGGTATGGGGGGATACTAGCTTGAGGGGGTTCACAGACAAAAGGTTAACAGTGGCCGCAGGCAGAGGCAAAGGTGATTCTTGCACTGCTTCTATTAGAATGAGCAGCAGCCTGGAATGCAAAGTAATGGAGTTTTCCAGGACTGCTGGGAGTCATAATGGAACAAGTAAATACATGGGCTGTGTTAGGGTAACTAAGAGTAGGAACAGGTGCATGTATACTTGCATGTACACCAATGCTAGGAATATAGTTAATAAATTTGATGAGCTTGAAGTGCTAGTCAAGACATCAAAGGCAGATATTGTTGGGATATCAGAGACATGGTGTCACACAGATATAAGCAGTGCAGAATTAGAATTTGGAGAGTACAATTTGTACAGAAAGGATAGACAGGACAGGAAGGGAGGAGGGGTTACACAAAATCTAAGGAAGTGCAGCCAATTGATGTTGGTGGACAATGCAGTGTTGAGTCTGTTTGGTGTGAAACACTGGGAAAGGAAAAATGAGTAGGTGTGTGTTACAGGCCTAATGAATCTGACGAGTATAATGAGCAATTGTGCAGAGAAATAGAGTGGGCTAGTAAATCAGAATGTCTTGCAATGGGGGAGATTTTTAACTTTCCACTGGAACTTGTGGGTTGATGACTCGCACACACTAGCAAAACTTTTGTGGATTTATTGGATGACTGTATGACTCATCATGTGAAGGGTCATACACTAATTTAACAATAAATGCCTAAGTAAGTAAAATGACAATATTTAATACAACAAACAACACATTATGATCATTGTTTGATTATAGGTTTTTGATAATGTTAACTGGCAGACATCATCCAGAAAAATATTATGAATACAGGTTTTGATCATTACAGGATGTATATAACACATCAATTAATAATAATGAGTAGCACTTAGTACATCAAACAATTTTCCTCCCAACTCAACTATGGAAAAAAAACCAAGGCACCTTGCTTTTTTTTTTCCATAGTTGAGTTGGGAGGAAACCAATAAATCTAACAAATACCTTTGATTTATAAAATTCCATGAAAATTTTGGGATATGTTTATTGCCCCATTAATAATTGCATCACATATATCTGTATTTATGGCATACATTTTTTAATGTTTATAAGAAAAAATGTATTCTTCAAAATGATTGTAACATGTAGATGTACATTAACATAATTTTAAAAAAATAAATTATTTGTTTGCTTAAAAACTTTTTAAGCAAACAAAATATATAATTAAGGTTTTGTAAAACTGAATTGTAAAACTTTTCTTTAAATATTACTGAATAATTTCATAATAATAAAGCAGATTTGTTGTTGACATGTGAAATTTAGGCCGCCATAGCCAAGTAATCAAGCTTACATAAGTACACATGCTTTGAGCAGCAGGGAGTCATGCTGTGACTGCTAAATACAGTGTCTCTGTATCTTGTGAACTCCTCTGACCATGTGGTCGTCCCCGAGTATAAACAGAAAATTTATTTCTAATAATACAAAATAGTGATTGGCAAATGAAGACACTCATGACAAGGGGGAATGAAAGACTATTTCATTTGATCATCCTATCAAGGCAGTGACGTGAAAATCAAAGTCAGAAATGCATGCCTCTGTTCCAAATATTACAATTTACTTTCAAAATAATCTTCCCTAAATGCATTTCCTAAAACTCCCTATCTATCCATTTTTTCAAAATAAAAACAGTCCTGATATCCAAAACCACTCACACCACAGAATCTCTGAAAGACTGCTAACCCTGATATGTCGAGGCAATGTTAGGTGGGTCGGAAAACTGCTAGATTGGGGGGATACAAGGACTAATAGATTAACAGTAGCCACTGGCAGAGGTGAAAGTGATTCTTGCACTGCTTCTATTGGAATGAGCCGCAGCCTGGAAAATAAGATGCAGGATATTTCAGAGACTGCTGGGAATCATTGGGGTACAAGTAAACACATGGGTTGTGTTAGGGTAGCTAAGAAAAAGAACAGGTGCATGTATACTTGTGTGTACACCAATGCTAGGAGTTTAGTAAATAAATTTGATGAATTTGAGGTATTGCTCAAAACATCAAAGGCAGATATTGTGGGGATTTCAGAGACGTGGTGTCACACAGATATAAGAAATGCAGAACTGGAATTTGGGGAGTACAATGTCTACAGAAAGGATAGACAGGATAGGAAGGGAGGAGGGGTTATGCTATTAGTTAAAAAACACATAAAATCCAAGGAAGTGAAGCCAGTCGACATCGCTGGACAGTGCAGTGTCGAGTCAGTTTGGTGTGACATAAGCATTGGGAGATCAAAATTGAGAGTAGGAGTGTGCTATAGGCCTAATGACTCTGATGAGTATAATAAGAAACTGTTCGGAGAAATAGAGTGGGCCAGTAAATCAGAGAGTCTTATAATGGGGGATTTTAATTTCCCAGATATTGACTGGAATTTGGGGGCTGGTCACTCACACAGTAGCAAGGCTTTTGTGGATTTATTGGATGATTGTTTTCTACATCAGCATGTTCGGGAGGCAACTAGAGGGAGTAATACTCTTGATTTGATTATCAGTAGTGATTCTTCATGCATTAAGAATCTGCAGATAAATGAACCACTTGGTGGCAGTGATCACAGTGTGCTGAAGTGGGAGTTACTCAAAGAGGTAACTACCATTAGGGGTAAAGGGAAGGGGTATTGCTTTCGTAAAGGCGACTACAATGGACTGAGACAGTATTTAAATTCTATACAGTGGGATCAACTGATGATATTGCCAACAGCAAATTCAAAATGGGAAGCATTCAAAGAACTTATCGTGGAAGCTACTAGGCTTTACATACCAACTAAGAAATATTGTTCAAGGTTTAGGCCTAAATGGTTGTCAGATGAACTAATGAGGCATATGGCAGAGAAGAAAAATGCATGGGATACATACAAATTAACACGTGACACGGACGCCTATGATAGATACAAGTTGATCTGTAACCAAGTTACAAAGGAGGTTAGGCAGGCGAAGGCAGATTACGAGAGATCCTTGGCAAGGGATGCGAAGAAAAACAGCAAAGAGTTCTTTACTTATGTAAACTCTAGAAGGAAGGGGATGAATCAGATTGGTCCACTTGAGATCGATGGGTCAACTGTTGATGACCCTGCTCGGGTAGCTAACAAACTAAATGAATATTTTGCATCGACATTCACACATGAGGAGTTATTCAGCGAGGGGAATGCCAGAGGTGTATTCAATTCTAGCAGTAAGCTAGAGAATCTTGTAATAACTGAGAGCAAAGTGGAGGAGAAATTGTTGAAGATAAACACAAGAAAGGCACCTGGGGTGGATGGGATCTATCCAGTTATATTAAAGGAGGCAGCAAAGGAGGTAAGCAAACCCTTAGCCATAATTATGAGAGCTTCCTTGGACTCAGGGGAGGTACCCATTGACTGGAGATGTGCAAATGTGACCCCAATTCACAAAGGGGGATCAAAGGCTGACACAAGTAATTATAGACCTGTGAGTTTAACTTCTGTTCCCGGAAAATTAATGGAGGCACTGGTGAAAGAAGCACTGCAGGATCATCTAGACAAGACTTCAGTTATAGCTAGGACACAGCATGGTTTTGTTAAGGGGAAGTCTTGCCTGACCAATTTGATTGGATACTATGATGCAGTCACAAAAGAACTGGATGCAGGGAATAACTTTGATATTATATACTTGGATCTTAGAAAGGCTTTTGATACTGTTGCACATGGAAGACTGCTGCACAAATTGGAGCAGTGTGGAATTGGAGGCAAGTTGCTGCTATGGATAAAGGGGTGGTTGAGGGGGAGAAGACAGAGAGTGGTAATCAATGGACACTGCTCATCGTGGACTAATGTTATTAGTGGAGTCCCTCAGGGTTCAGTATTGGGGCCTTTATTGTTTTCTGTATTTATAAATGATATTGATGATGGTATATCAGGCTTAATGTCCAAGTTTGCAGACGATACGAAGGTTGGCAGGGTTGTCAAGGACACTACTGACACTATGCTGCTGCAACAGGATTTGGAAAGGTTGAGCAGATGGGCTTCGAGGTGGCAAATGAAGTTTAACATTGACAAATGTAAAGTACTACATATGGGAAACAGCAACCCCAGAGCAACGTATCAACTCTGTGGTACTACACTGACAGTGGTAGAGAATGAAAGGGACCTGGGGGTGGTGGTGCAGGCAGATATGAAGTTCTCTGAGCAGTGCAGACGAGCTGCAAGAGTAGCTCATGGTGTATTGTCAATGATATATAGGAATTTTTCTAGCAGGGATAAGGAGGTGATTATTCCCTTGTATAAGGCAATGGTCAGGCCACACCTAGAGTACTGTATACAGGCCTGGAGGCCTCATTTCAGGAAGGATGTAGAGCTGCTGGAACGAGTACAGAGAAGGGCAACTAGATTGGTGAATGGGACAAAGGGGTTCTCTTACGAAGAAAGGCTTAAGTTTTGCAAATTACAGTGTCTGGAAACTAGGCACCAGCGGGGTGATCTGATAGAGGTGTACAAAGCCTTGAATGGTTTGAGCATGCTCAATGCTGATGGGATTCTTCCTCTAGCTCAGAAAAATCACCTGAGAGGGCATAAATTCAAATTGAGGAAAGACAGATGTAGGATAGATGTGCGGAAATTTGCCTTTAGCCAGCGGGTGGTTGGTGGGTGGAACAGACTTCCATCCCTTGTCGTGGAAGTTGATAGCCTAAATAAGTTTAAGGCTCAGCTGGACAGGTATTTCGAACGAACAGAGGGGTGAAGTGGAAGTGGTTATTTTTATTTATTTATGTTACTTTTTTTTTTTTTTTTTTTTTTTTTGGCTGATGCTGCATAAGCTTGCTTTCTTGCATCAAATGCCTCTACTAATGCTAATGCTAATGCTAATGTGTTATCCTAGATTTTCGCTCTCTCCCCCTCTCTTTCTCTATTCCCTCAAGATGGGAAATGGCCTATATGAACAAACTTACAATTTTTAATATTATTTCAAGTGTCTGCACTGAAATATGACTCCATAACCTTCACTACTGAAAAACTATATGCTTTTCTATATACACACATATTCACTAGGCAATTAACATTTCCCATATTAAACAGGCTGCTAAGACAGCTCATGGAGTTTTTGTCAATGATACATAGAAATTTTGCCAGCAGGAATAAGGTGATTATCCAATAGTATATGATAATGGTGGTTGCAGAAGAGATGTGCAGAAGTTTGCCTTAAGTCAATGGGTGGTTGAATGCTGGAACAAACTTCTGTCTGATGTTGTGAAAGTGGATAGCTTGAATAAAAAAAGGAAGAATGAGATTAGCTCCATGGGGGCAAAGTTTTTACGGCTCCAGCTAATAGAGAAGTTTTTCTTAAATTTTTGCTGTTTTATTGACTTAAATTGGAATACTAATTTTTTTCCAGAAGTAGCTTTATATTCCTAGTAAGGATACTTAGTTTAATTTGAACTTAGATAGAGATTCTGTAGGTTATTACTTAGTATCAGTAAGGGTATCTAACCCACACGTTGGACAAGATTTTGCAGTTCTGGCAAACGCTAAGTTTTTATTATATTTAGCCATTTTATTGACTTAATTGTTATACTAAATTATTTTCTATAAGTAGTTTATACACCTGGTCCTTCGTTTATTTTGAATTTAGATAGCGATTTTGAAAGTTAATACTTAGTGTCTGTAGATTTACTGTTCGTAACTTGTTGCCATTGTTATACAACACAGCGTATATCCTGAACTAGATAGCATAAGGTTTAACGTAAAACTAGATAGTGAAACACTTAGCACTGTATTAGAAATCTGTTGGCTTAGTATACAGTATTACCAATTAATCAGTAAAATTTATTAAACTTATTAAATTTCATTGTCAATTAAATTGTACTTTTTTAACTAAATACATATAACAACCTAGATTTTACAAAAGTAACATTTCAGAGACTGCTGGGAGCCATTGCGGTACAAGTAAACACATGGGTTGTGTTAGGGTAGCTAAGAATAGAAACAGGTGCAGGTATACTTGCGTGTACACCAATGCTAGGAGTTTAGTAAATAAATTTGATGAATTTGAGGTATTGCTCAAAACATCAAAGGCAGATATTGTTGGGATATCAGAGACATGGTATCACACAGATATAAGGGATGCAGAAATGCAATTTGGGGAGTACAACGTCTACAGAAAGGATAGACAGGATAGGAAGGGGGGAGGGGTTATGCTATTAGTTAAGAAACACATAAAAACCAAGGAAGTGAAGCCAGTCGACATCGCTGGACAGTGCAGTGTTGAGTCAGTTTGGTGTGACATAAGCATTGGGAGATCAAAATTGAGAGTAGGAGTGTGCTATAGGCCTAATGACTCTGATGAGTATAATAAGGAACTGTACAGGGAAATAGAGTGGGCCAGTAAATCAGAGAGTCTTATAATGGGAGATTTTAATTTCCCAGATATTGACTGGAATTTGGGGGCTGGTTACTCACACACTAGCAGGGCTTTTGTGGATTTACTGGATGATTGTTTTCTACATCAGCATGTTCGGGAGGCAACTAGAGGGAGTAATACTCTTGATTTGATTATCAGCAGTGATTCTTCATGCATTAAGAATCTGCAGATAAATGAACCACTAGGTGGCAGTGATCACAGTGTGCTGAAGTGGGATTTACTCAAAGAGGTAACTACCATTAGGGGTAAAGGGAAGGGTTATTGCTTCCGTAAAGGCGACTACGATGGACTGAGACAGTATTTAAATTCTATACAGTGGGACCAACTGATGATGTTACCAACAGCAAATTCAAAATGGGAAGCATTCAAAGAACTTATCTTGGAAGCTACTAGGCTTTACATACCAACTAAGAAATATTGTTCAAGGTTTAGGCCAAAATGGATGTCAGATGAACTAATGAGGCATATGGCAGAGAAGAAAAATGCATGGGATACTTACAAATTAACACGTGACACAGAAGCCTATGATAGATACAAGTTGATATGCAACCAAGTTACAAAGGAGGTTAGGCAGGCGAAGGCATATTACGAGAAATCCTTGGCAAGGGATGCAAAGAAAAACAGCAAAGAGTTCTTTACTTATGTAAACTCTAGAAGGAAGGGGATGAATCAGATTGGTCGACTTGATATTGATGGGTCAACTGTTGATGATCCTGCTCAGGTAGCTAACAAACTAAATGAATATTTTGCATCGACATTCACAGATGAGGAGTTATTCAGCAAGGGGAATGCCAGAGGTGTATTCAACTCTAGCAGTAAGCTACAGAATCTTGAAATAACTGGGAGTAAAGTGGAGGAGAAACTGTTGAAGATAAACACAAGAAAGGCACCCGGGGTGGATGGGATCTATCCAGTTATATTAAAGGAGGCAGCAAAGGAAGTAAGCAAACCCTTAGCCATAATTATGAGAGCTTCCTTGGATTCAGGGGAGGTACCCATAGACTGGAAATGTGCAAATGTGACCCCAATTCACAAAGGAGGATCAAAGGCTGACACAAGTAATTATAGACCTGTGAGCTTAACTTCTGTTCCAGGAAAATTAATGGAGGCACTGGTTAAAGAAGCACTGCAGGATCATTTAGACAAGACTTCAATTATAGCTCAGACACAGCATGGTTTTGTTAAGGGGAAGTCTTGCCTGACCAACTTGATTGGATACTATGATGCAGTCACAAAAGAACTGGATGCAGGGAATAACTTTGATATTATATACTTGGATCTTAGAAAGGCTTTTGATACTGTTGCACATGGAAGACTGCTACACAAATTGGAGCAGTGTGACATTGGAGGCAAATTGCTGCTATGGATAAAGGGGTGGTTGAGGGGAGAAGACAGAGAGTGGTAATCAATGGACACTGCTCATCGTGGACTAATGTTATTAGTGGAGTCCCTCATGGCTCAGTGTTGGGTCCATTATTGTTTTCTGTATTTATAAATGATATTGATGATGGTATATCAAGCTTAATGTCCAAGTTTGCAGATGATACAAAGGTTGGCAGGGTTGTCAAGGACACTACTGACACTATGCTGCTGCAACAGGATCTGGAAAGGTTGAGCAGATGGGCTGAGAGGTGGCAAATGAAGTTTAACATTGACAAATGTAAAGTACTACACATGGGAAAAAGCAACCCCAGAGCAACGTATCAACTCTGTGGTACTACACTGACAGTGGTAGAGAATGAAAGGGACTTGGGGGTGATTGTGCAGGCAGATATGAAGTTCTCTGAGCAGTGCAGACGGGCTGCAAGAGTAGCTCATGGAGTATTGTCAATGATATACAGGAATTTTTCCAGCAGGGATAAGGAGGTGATTATTCCATTGTATAAGGCAATGGTCAGGCCACACCTAGAGTACTGTATACAGGTCTGGAGGCCTCATTTCAAGAAGGATGTAGAGCTGCTGGAACGAGTACAGAGAAGGGCAACAAGATTAGTGAATGGAACAAAGGGGTGCTCTTACGAAGAAAGGCTTAAGTTTTGCAAATTACAGTGTCTGGAGACTAGGCACCAGCGAGGTGATCTGATAGAGGTGTATAAAGCCTTGAATGGTTTAAGCATGCTCAATGCTGATGGGATTCTTCCTCTAGCTCAGAAAAATCACCTGAGAGGGCATAAATTCAAATTGAGGAAAGACAGATGTAGGATAGACGTGTGGAAATTTGCCTTTAGCCAGCGGGTGGTTGGTTGGTGGAACAGACTGCCATCCCTTGTGGTGGAGGTTGATAGCCTAAATAAGTTTAAGGCTCAGCTGGACAGGTATTTTGAACGAACAGAGGGGTGAAGTGGAAGTGGGTTTTTTTTTTTTTTTTGGCTGATGCTGCATAAGCTTGCTTTCTTGCATCAAATGCCTCTACTAATGCTAATGCTAATGCTAACATTATAAATTAATACATAAAAACTTGACAGGAGATAAAGAAGGTTATATAACATAAGTCGGAGATAATACTCGATACTGAAATATCACAGCAATGAGATATAAGTATAGGGTTATATTTTTGTATTGAAATTGAAATTTTATTTGAAATTGAATCAAAATCATGACTCAAACCAGAGCAGCAAAGCAAAAGGCTCAAGCTAATGGGAGTGCTGTGGCTCAGGGGAGAACTGAGGGGGAGTTTCCTCTGAATCACAGCCTTTTGAAATGTACTGCTTGTCTGATGTTTGTGGATAAATCAGGAACAGAACATGATATTGCCAAGGGGAATACTTTTTTTTTTTTTGTTAGTTGTTGGCACATTAGCTTCTGTGGCCATAATACACCTCCCAAAATTTTTGCATTTTACTGTCATCCAAGCCCGAGGCAGGATTCAAACTCTCAAAAGGGAGAGATCACAAAGAAATTTCTACCCAATATTGAACAAAACTAACCAACCTCACCCAATTGGTTCTCCCCAGGTCTACAAGTAACGTACCTCTTAACTGGACATGGAACGATTAATGCCGAACTGTCTCTACTTGGGATC